>NC_090818.1:28050729-28352479 GCF_000390325.3 Nicotiana tomentosiformis
TTTAAACTTCAGGTACTAGTTAAAAAAAATTTAAAAAGTGACCGTGCAATTTTTACTATAACGAATTGGACTTCTTGGCTTGGCCAACTTTTAGTGAATATTCCGTTGAAATGACACCAGGTAGTCACTTTTCAGCATGCTGTTCAAAATATATTCACAGTTTACAATGTATTTAAAGATTAAATAATTTGCTCAAATTTCAGGATACGACGTCCTGCAGTTTAAACCTCAAAGTTCAAACTTTAGGACATCATGTTCTAAAGTTCTAAAATTGTGTCCAGAAATTCGAAACTTATATCCTGAATTTTAAATTAGCAGTTCAGAAATTCATGACACTTAGTTCTGAATTTCAAATTAACAACTCAAAAATTTAGGACACTAAGTCCTAAATTTCAAATTAGCGGTTCAAAAATTAAGGATACTTAGTCCTGAAATTAGGATGAATTGGCTAATATTTAAATATATTGTAAATTATAAATATATTTTAAATAGCAGGCTTAAAAGTGACTATTTATGCACTTCGCCCGAATATTCCACACACTTCCAATTATGAAGCCCAAGTTATTATGGTCCATGCACGTACCCAAACTTTTGAGTTAGCAATGTCCTCATGCACCCCGTAGCCAAATAAAGATCCTTTGTCAAGTGAGAACAAAATGCTGCTATTTTGCAAGCAAATAAATTAAAACAAAAAGCAAAAAGGAGTTTTTTTACACATGTGATCCCTTTTTAACTATTATTTTAAAAAATAGCATTATTTATTATTTATTTCATAAATAGCACCTTTGTTTTCATTATTAGCATATTACAAAAATTAAGCCCAACATTCATCTTCTTCATTCCATTTTTTAAAATCTGATGCATATGTGAATGCCACCTAAATTCAAGATATATTAATTTATACGTCTTTTATACTTTGTATATCAAGTATCAGTTTAATTCAAAATATATTTTTATGTATATAATTTTTGTATTTTTATTTGTGAAGTGCCATCTTATTTTAAGATGTATTTTTAATGTATATTTCAAATATATTTTATATGTCAAGTGCCATTTTAATTCAGAATATATATATATATATATATATATATATATATATATTTTGTATATTTATATGCCATCTTAATTAAATTTAAGATATATTTTTTATGTATATTTCACATGTCTGAGTGTCATCTTAATTGAAGATATATTTTTTATGTATATTTTTTGTATATTTTATATGTGTTAATTCAATATATATATATTTTGTATATATTAACGTATATTATTATCGAAGTAAGATCTTTATATTAAGAAAAGAAGAAAGAAGGAAGAGAAAAACTTAAGAAAAATAATTTTTTTTTAAAAATAAATGGAACAAATTTAGAAAATATATTGGCTTCGACAGAAAATAAAATTAAGAAGATGAAGAAAAAGAAGAAAAACTAATAGATAAAGAGAAAAAAAAAGCATGATTTTTTTACAAAGAATTATTGACTTTCCATTCAAATTGCTTATGTTTAGAGATTAATAATTAATATTCCTATTTTAATGAAATTGTGTGCTACAAATATAAATATTTTCGTGCCACAACTGTAATATTGGATTTCATGCTACGAATTTGTTATATTTCTTTTAAATTGTGACAGTTATATAAAGTTCCCATTAAAAAAATGTATTCCTTTTATGCCTCAAAATAAACTCTACTTTTCTTTAAAAAAATAAAATATAACATTTTACAAGAAGTTACATAAACCCCAAAATAAAATAGATCACATCTTACAAAAAATTCACATAATGACACATACCATTTTTACCTATACAAGTTTCTTTTTCCACTACATTTTGTTTACTTCCTCAAAAATATCCAAATCAAACTTTTGCATTGGCCAAACAATGAAAACAATGTTATCAACAACACCTGGTCCACCGATCATTTGCGCACTAAAGATATTTTTCCTTTCTATAAGGCCAAGAACTACAAAGCACATAAGTCATCACCCAGAAAAAAAATTGAAGGAATTAAAATGGGAGTCCTAAACTACTGCTATCTCTCAGTGACCTCTGCAGCCACACCCATATCTCAAGATTCTGCAAATAATTCAACCCCATCTTCAATTCCAACACAGACCAAGGTTATTTTACCCCAGCAGAAACCTGTGAAATTGTCCACTGGAGTGGTTCCTGGGGACAATGCTGCCCCACCCACTACAACTAAGCTCAGGAAGTATTGGGGTGAGGATGTGGATCCTCTCACCTCTGATGATTATATCTGGAACAAAGAATTTATGGGTCGTATGAAGAAGTATATTCAGGACCCTCAACAAAATCCCCCTTCTTCTCCCTCTGCTCCTGAAAAGGTACAATCTTTAACTATTAATTAGCTACTTCTGTCCCATTTTATGTGGCATATTTATCTGAGCGAGAAGTTTAATAAATAAAGAAACAATTTTGAAATTTGTGGTCTCAAAGTAATTGATAGATATTTGCTGAAGGGTAGAACGAGAAATTTAAAGTTAAATTGCTTCTAAATATAGAAAGGGGTCATTGTTAAATGAAAGAATACTTTTATCTTTGTCTTTAGAATTTGAACTGTTGTGGCAAATTGTCTTACAAATTGTTCTTGAAGCTACAAGTTTTTCACGTGTCTACCTTTTGATTATTGGCTATTGAACCTCCTAATTCGCTGTTGTGTTTCTCTAATTGGTGTATATCCTGGTTTTTCTGCATGATGGGCAGTTAACTATCTTGGTCATTCAATGGCTTCCTCCTCTTTTTTATAATTAATAGGAATCTCAATTGCGTGATTGCGTTTTATATGTATGTATAGTACTCTATACTGAAGAAGTTGGGGGGAATCTCTTCAGTCCAGCTGGTTGGCTACTTAAACTCTCACCTTGTTGGCAGTAGCTTTCACTAAGGGGTGTCAAATTTTAAAAAGGAAACACATGAAGAAATCGAAACCGTGTAATTTTCCAGCGAACAACTATGTGGCTCCATCGTGGGGGTTCCATTTCCCACCTTGTAATCCCCTCCCCTGTTTCCATTTCCCCCTCCCCCTATGTATGATAAGATTTTGTAAAGATGCTGAAGAAGTTGCTGTTGCTTTATATGGTAGTAAAGACGAATGCATACCAGTTTTGTTAGAATGGCCGCCAAATTTGCTTGTGACTTGACATCTTTACAGGAAGAGACATCGGGATTTCTTAGCTTAAACAGAGTCATGAGTCTTGACAGGTGTGATCTTTTTCTTCTTTTCTTTATGATTTTTGGAACTCTGTTTTCTTCTTAAATTTGATCGCATATGGAGAATGTAGCTTGGAAATTGACTTGACCAAGGAGCTAACAGCCCCTTCAGTACCTGTTCAAGAACCAGAAGTTGAAATTACTAGAGTATGTAGTAACTTTAAAACATCTGCCTTTTGCAACTTTAAGCATTAAACTTCTCTACTTGCATTGCTGAAAACTAAACTGATTTTCAGCCACGTTTAAGTGCATCTCAAAGATGGCGGCCAGCACCAACACGACGCGAGCAGGAGCAGTGGGACAAAGCTGCCAAGGCTGCAACTGGGGGCAGTGTACGTCATCGGAACTTGCAATTAGTTCATTTCTTGAAACTTGGTTCATAATACATATTGTGCAATATGCTTCTCTAACTTATAATTCTGAAATTTCGATCACCCAGGATGTGATGTTCAGGGAATTAAGAAAGCCAAAAGGGGATCCAAAGATTTTGGCTGCTCAGTCAAGGGAACAGTATCTTAAGGTTCTTGTTAGCAATTATTCCACATAAATCATTCTTGGTTGAGTTCTGTTGAGTTTCCAGTTCACCTTTTGATTGTTTCATTTTTTTTCTTCTTTGCAGTTAAAGAATAAATTGCAACTCCTCACACTTGGGATTGGTGGTGTTGGAGTGATTTCAGCTTATATCTCTTATTCTCCTGAAATAGCAGCAAGGTAATCCATTATAGGACTTACGACATGCTTCAATTCCTTGGGGCCTCTACTTTAGATTTACTCATGTTTGATTTGCTATTGTTGTAGAGGGATGTGGCCCCTATTTATTGCAAATCGTTCCTCCAATTAGTTTATTTGTCCCTTAAGGTTGCCACTTCGGTAGAATTTCTGGATGGACTTTTAACATGCTTATTTCTTCTGAAAATGATGTTTGTGATATCTGGTGAAACGTATCGCAGCTTCTTTGCATGAAATAACTTAATCTGTTAGTATTCTTTCAGTTTCCTCCATCGGAACTGGAATTTTCATAGCTTCTCTTTTCTTAAATATACTTTTGTTTCTTCAATTAATGTAAGGAATCTTTATCTTGTTCTGTTATTTTGGCGATGTTGCATTAATGCGCACAAGCTTGAAAAGGCGGTGCTAATAAACTGTGGTATATACCATTGTTGCAGTTACGGTGCAGGGTTTATTGGTTCATTGATGTACATGCGTATGCTTGGGAACAGTGTGGATTCTATGCAGTCAGATGGACCCAGAGCACTTATCAAGTACACTTTTCATTTTTTTTTACCATAGCCAAAATGAACATATATCAGTAGTTTTGCTTAAGAAACTGAAATATTCCAATTTCTATGTCACAATTTATTTGTTTTCATCAGGCATATGTGTGTCCTGCTTGATCAGCATGTTAAGAGTACCTAAGTAATAAAGGACATCATAAGAGTCCTATGTCCAGGGTAAAAAGCAAAGTATGTCTGTTTGTCTTGTGCGCATTCTGATTCCTGTTCCCTTGCTTGCAGCATTCTCTCCGTTGTCTGCCCTTCGGGCAATAAAATCAATAAAATACTCCATAAGTAGATGATTAAGAATTAAAATACAAATATAAATATGAGGAAGAGGAGAAGGACTGGGGTCAAACTCTTTCACACTAGGTGTGTTTTATCCATTGATCGGTCAGGGAACCACCAGAAAAAAATGGATCCTAACTGGAATTGTATCATTTTTGTATAGTTTCTCCAGAGTGTTCAAAATAAGCTGCCATTTTACAATACAAACTTATCTGGAAGAGTTAAAGAAACAAATCTTGATCAGCAGGTTGTAAATGAATAAGCAAACATTCAATGAAGTAAAACACTTGGTCAAATTTTAATAGGTAAGTGTACAGTTTTAGTAATTCTACTTACAAAGTAACATTACGAAGATGTGTGCAAAAGGGACTCATACTCCTTTTACTGACACAAGGATTCTATGAAGTCCAACAGTCCGTATCATTTACATTGTTTATCCTACGCTGAAAAACCAAGAGTATAAAGTTCTATACTCCATGCTGTGTAAACAAAGAAGAAAAACTTAGTCAATTGAAAATGAAGAAAAGAATTCACATCCGATAACCTCATTGTGTGGTCTGTCTTGATTGGTTCTTGTATTAGCTCAAAACATAGCATTACTTGTTTCTTTGTATTACATGTATGGCGACTGATGCCAGTTGAAAATAGGATGACAATTACTCCTATGCATTTTGCATTTGTTACAATCCCACAGTCCAAATTCATTTTTGAAAATGTTTATGGAGCATCTGTTAGTACTTTTCTCAGAGTTATATCAATATTGTCATTCTTGAATCAGGGTTGTACTTGATCAGTCAAATTCTAGTTCTTTCCCGCTTGCCAGCTTCATTTTTCCATGAATGGAAGTATTAACCCACAGACCAAAATAGCAACCAAAGGCTTGCCCAATAGATGAGTCTGTTGTTTGGGACTAAGAAGAGTAGCTATATCCCTAGGAAAGGACTACTTTGTGCTTTTATTGATAATCTTACCAGAAGCTTTTACTTGCAGGGGAGCTGTTGGGCAGCCAAGGCTATTGGTTCCTGTTGCCTTGGTCATGATTTTTAACCGGTGGAATGGGTAAGATCTACCACTATTACCATCTTGAGTAAAATATATATATGGAATATTAATGAAACTCCCCTTCTTGAATATTTTCTTTGACATCGAGGACAATAAAAACCATTAAGTTCCTTTTGGATGTCAAGTAAGTAGTTAGAAAACGTATTTTCTTCAGGAAATTGCAGTGAAGGAAAACATTCTTGTTTGTTTCAGAGAAAGAAAAACCAGTTTCTTTTAAAGCTCCTACAGTATTCGCATGACTCAAGTTGGAAGAGTCATTCCCGTTGAATATTTTAAATCCATTTTCCCACAAATTTTCTGCTCATTCAACGCATAAATATGTAGGAGAGTTAACTTTTTCCGCACTTCCTTTTTCCTACTACCGTTGCAACCAAAGGATACCTTAATGACTTCTCTTTCATTGTTGTAGAGCAAGTATTAATGTTTCTACATTGTGGAGAGTCGCTTAAGCATCTGGTCTTTCAAATTGCTATATTGGTTTCTTTGCAGGATCCTAGTCCCCGAGTATGGATTCATGCACCTTGAGTTGATACCCATGCTAGTGGGATTTTTCACTTACAAGATCGCAACTTTTGTCCAAGCAATCGAGGAAGGTGTAACAATTGTTCGAAATAAAACACAAGCTTAGCTTTTGTTTCTATGATTTACATCCACTTATGATGAAAATAGTAGGTATGCTTTTGATTCGACTGTCCCTTCTAAGATTCTTTATCTTTATTTCAAATTATACTAGGAATCTAGATTGAACAAAATGTGTTTAAATTTTCTCACATTCCATCCTTTTTTGCCTGCATATTTTGCTCTCATACTCTATATTTCTTGTTGCAGAGGCAAACTTCACGAAGATCTTTAAACATGGATTCAAAAGATCAGCTAGAACGTCTATGTTGGTTTATCTCTCCATACCGCGATTGGAACAACAAACAGTTGAAATTGTGAGGGAAGTCGAATGGGTTCTCAATTTGTCACAGAATCGACAGAAAAATGGGAAAATCGTGATTTCCTCGTGTAAATTCTTTCAGCTATATTTTCTGAGTGTCAATTGAAATATCTGAAGAAAAGAAACTTTAAGGTGATAATGGCAAATTCATATTTACAAGTTTATGTCCCAATTTGTCTTTGAACTTTGTGAAACTATTTATCCATGCCCTTCATTTCTAATGAAACTCCAATTGGCATATTAAATACCAAAATATTTCTGTAAGGCTGTATTTTTCTATGTATTTCACTGTACAAGGCTGATGTATTTATACAAGTAAGAAAGAATCTGTGTATATCTAACTAGGACACTTGTCCCATGTGTATTTGCTATCCTATAACAACTTATTGGATAAATACTAAAATAAAGAAATTGTAAATACAACTGTACACTCTTCTATTCTCTTCTAGAAGGCCCAACAATGTTCAGTCTTCAGCTTTGGGCCCAAAACGTATTAACCATCTGAAAGACCCATTTGTATATGCTTGACTGGACTCAACTCTTCAGACAAGAGTGAGTTGCATCGATGGTATCGATGTTCTTCTTCAAAAGACCATTGTCTTTCTCTTTGCCTCGTTTCTGCTGTGGATCCTCAGTCATTGTGACTGAGTGTTGTGAGAATCCATCTCCAACATCCCCCCTCAAGTTGGAGGGATGTGAAACAACCCCCAACTTGCCCAGAATAGATCGGTGAGAAGGCCCAGAAAGGGGTTTCGTGAATACATCGGCGATTTGGGAAATTGAAGGCACAAAAGAGAGAGAAATAAGGTCGGCGAGGTACTGCTGGCGTACGAAGTGACAGTCGAGGTCGACGTGCTTTGTACGCTCATGAAACACAGGATTTTTGGCGATGTGGATTGCTGCTTGGCTATCGGAGTAGAGCGACACCGACAGCGATGGAGATGAAGAAAGATCTTGAAAAAGTCGAACCAACCATGTAATCTCTGAAACAACCCTACTCATGGAGCGATATTCTGCTTCTGCAGAAGACAAAGAAACTAAAGTTTGTTTCTTTGACTTCCAAGAGACCAGAGCTCCACCTAGAGAAATAAAATACCCACTGATGGATCAACGAGAATCTGGACATCTCCCCCAATCGGAGTCACAAAAGGCAACCAAGTCAAAAGAGGAAGTAGCAGACATGAACAACCCCATAGAAGGTTTTGTAAGAAGATATCGTAAGCAATGAAAAACAGTTTCGAAATGAGGTACTCGAGGAGACTGCATGTATTGACCGAGATATTGTACAACGAAAGAGAGATCTGGGCGAGTGTGGGTGAGGTAATTTAACTTACCAATGAGCCTCCGATAAATTGTGGGATCAGAAAGCAATTCCCCATCATCCAGACGAAGATGGCAAGCAGGCTCAATGGGAGAAAAAGATGGTTTCATGGTCAGGCAGCCAAATTCAGACAAAAAATCTAAGGTGAACTTTCTCTGACTTAAGATTAATCCTTGTGGTTCACGAATAATCTCCATGCCAAGAAAGTAGTGGGTTTTTCCTAAATCCTTAATATAAAACTCTGAATCAAGAAAAAACTTGAGTAAAATGATCTCTGAGGGATTATCCCCAATTAATAATATGTCATTGACATAAACTGCAACAATAGTAGTCTGTCCTGCTGAGTGCTTAAAGAAAAGAGAGTAATCATTGAGTGAATGTGAATAACCTTTGAAACTTGGCGCTGCTGTAAGGCATGCATACCATTGCCTTGAGGCTTGCCTTAGTCCATATAGGGATTTTGTGAGTTTGCATACATGCTTAGGTGTTGGAGGTGATATCCCAGCTGGGAACCTTATGTAGACTTCCTCTTGTAGGTCTCCATGTAAAAATGTATTATTAACGTCCAATTGAAAAACCTCCCAATTTCTCTTGACTGCAACAGCTAGCAAGCATCTGATAGTAGTCATCTTCACCACAGGAGAATAGGTTTCAGTAAAATCGATACCCTCTCTGTATATCCCCCCTAAACCACCAAATGTTCTTTCAGACTTTCAAGTGATCCCATTGTCTGTATTTTACCTTGTAGACCCATTTACAAGGTAAAACTTTCTTGTCTTTAGGTAATTCTACCACTTTCCAAGTGTTGTTTCACTCTAGTGCTTGAATTTCCTTTGACATAGCATCTACCCAACCTGGATGTAAAGAGGCTTGGGTATAGGAAGAGGGTTCTGAGATATAGGAAACTGAGTTAAAAAGGGATTGATTAGAGTGTGACAGCTGAAAAAGACAAAGTAGGAGGAGTAACAGGGGAAGTAAAACAACTAGCTGAGATATTAGTGAAGAAGATAGAGTTACATATGTAGTCATTGAGATAACTAGGCAAATGATGGTCCCTAAGGGATCTTCGAAGTGTTGGCTGATTAACTATAGAAGAATAAGGTGAAAGATAAGTATATTGTCCCTTAGAAGAAGAAGTATTTGGACTGTTGTAAGGGATAGGAGAATGGGAAAAATGGGGAGCCATAATACTGGGAGGGGAAGAGTCAGTAAGTGTGTGTGAGGGACCAAGTAAATTGGAAACAGAGGAAAGTTCAGACGTAGAAAGTAAAGTGCTTTGTGTGGCTGTAGACTGAGAGTGAGATGTAGGAACATGATCTGTGGATGTTATAGGTAAATCAATAGGAAATAAAGGAGTAGAGTTTGGTGAGGAAAAAGGGAAATTATGCTCATAGAACACCACATTTCTAGAAACGAAAACCTTCTTGGTTTGTAAGTCAAACAATTTGTATCCCCTTTTCCCCAAAGGGGTACCCCAAAAAGACACACTTGATGGATCTAGGATCCAATTTGGACCTCTGTATAGGTAGAGTTGAAGCATAGCAAAGTGACCCAAAAGACCTCAGATTATAGTAAGAAGGAGGTGAACCAAACAAAATTTCATAAGGTGTCTTCCCCTTTAGAACTTTAGAGAGGAATCTGTTTATGAGATGAGTTACAGTTAACACGCAATCTCCCCAAAAATGAGTAGGCAAGTTAGACTGAAATAGCAATGCTCTACAAGTCTCAAGAAGATGCCTGTGTTTTCTCTCAACAACTCCATTCTGTTGGGGAGAGTAAACACATGTTGTTTGATAAAGAATTCCTTTTGAACTAAAGAATTTAGAAAGTAGAGGACCAGAACCTTATTCCAAAGCATTGTCATACCTAATAATCTTTACTTTAGTATCAAACTGCCTTTCAGTCATGGCTAGAAAATCTTTAAGTATAGGGAAAACATTAGATTTAGCTCTAAGAAGAAAAGTTCAAGTAGCTCGACTGTAATCATCAACCACAGTAAGAAAATATTTGAACCCCTCATGAGTAGGAGTTCTATATGGTCCCCAAGCATCAATGTGAATAAGATCAAACACACGCTTTGTAGTAATAGAACTAGAAGGGAAGGGTAATTTTACTTATCTTGCTTTTGCACAAATATCACAAGCATGCTTGTTAGAAGGGAAACCAGAATAAGAAATAGAACTGATATTTTTCATATTAGATAATGGCGAATGCCCTAACCTATTATGCCAAAGGCTTACATTACTGGAAACTGAAGCTAAGGATAAAACATAATTTGAAAATTGGCTCTTAATATGCTGATTACAAAGAGAATGGCATAATGCCTTGATTTTGCTAACTACTCTAGTTCTAGACTTGGTTTGACTTGAATTGATAATGTAGAGACCTTGTTTTACTTCACCAAGCACTACTGGCCTCTTCATTGAAGGGGCCTGCAATGTAGCACCAAGAGAAAAAAATATTAGAATGAAATTGAATTAAGTATATAATTTATGAACTGACAGTAAGTTATAGTTGAAACTTGGAATAAACAGAAAATTTTGTAAGATGAGTTGTGATAAGAGAGCAACTGAGCCAAATTGATAAACCAACACTCTAATAGAGTTAGGTAAAGTGACAGAAACATGCCTAGAAAAAGTCTGTACATTAAACAACAACTTAGAATTACAGGTCATATGTTCTGATGCACCTGAATCTAAGATCCAAGCAATAGAGTTTAAAGAAACACTGATGAAGGATCTAGAAGGAGTAGAGGGCCAAGGACGAAGAAATATACCATCACAATTTGCAGAGGCAATGTCTTCATTAACCTGATTCACTTGATTAACTTGATTTCCAATTTTCACATTCTGTAGCAGCTGATAAAGATTGTAATATTGATCTTGTATTATTGGTATTTCTCCTGATTGAACTGACTGAATTCCACCATCTTCTGCATGCAAAACTGCATTGCTCTTAGGTCCAGGTACATATTTCTTGAACTTGGTAAACTTGAAGTCAGGTGGGAATCCAATGAGTCTGTAACAATTATCTATGGTGTGATTCTGCTTCTTACAATAGGCACAGAACTGAACTGGTTTCTTTTCCTCAGCACTCTTTCTTTCAGCATTGAACCTATTGCCTCCACTATTCTATTTCGAAACAAGGAAAGCCATTTCCCCATTAGGGTGAGAAATCCGCACCTCTATATGTTTCTCATCTCTGATAAGGTGAGAATAGGCATAATTGATGGATGGTAAAGGTGAGAGCATGAGTAGACTGCTCCTAGGACCACTATATGCATCATTCAGTCCCATTAGAAATTGAATGAGTCTCTCATCTTGTTGTGATTTATAGGTCTTGATTTTACCACCACAAGAACAATCACACGTACAGTGTTGGAAGGTGTCTAGACTGTCAAGTTCATCCCAAAGTCTTTTGAGCTTAGTGTAGTACCCAGCTATGTCCAGATTTTCCTGAGATGTCTGACTGATTTCTTTCTGTAGATGGTAGTGATGTGGTCCATTACTCTGTCCAAACCTTTCTTCAAGCTCTAACCAAATTTCTCTAGCTATTTTTGAGTATAGAACACTCTCTGCTATTTCCTTAGAAAAAGTGTTCAATAGCCAGGAAATCACCATATCATTGGTCCTGGCCCAAGGTTTGAATGACTCACAAGAGATCTTGGGCTGAAGGAAAGTGTCATCTATGAAAACCACCTTGTTCTTAGCAGACAAGGCTATGAGAACCCCCCTTCTCCATCATGCATACCCCTTTCCATCAAACACGGCATTGACCAAAAGCATGCCTGGAGAATCAGAGGGATGAAGATAAAAAGGGTGAGAGGAATCAGGTGCAGCAGTCCCTGCCTGTGCTTGAGTTTGAGCAGGATTGGTGACATGAGTAGCTGAAGAAGAATCAGTAGGGTCTACCATTGTAGCTGGTGATGCCAAACAAGAAAAGTGATGAAAGAAAAGAAAGTGACAGAAGAAAGAAGAGCAACTTAAAAGGGATCGAGCCTTAGGGCTCTGATACCATATTAGAATGTAAAAGCATTTGAAAGAGATCGTAAGGCTGAATTTTTTAGTGTGTATTTCACTGTACAAGGCTGAAGTATTTATACAAGTAAGAAAGAATCTATGTATAACTAACTAGGACATTTGTCCCATGTACACTCTTCTAAAAGGCCCAATAATGTTCAGTCTTCAGCTTTGGGTCCAAAACATATTAACCATCTAAAAGACTCATTTGTATATGCTTGACTGGACTCAACTCTTCAGACAAAAGTGAGTTGCATCGATGGTATCAATGTTCTTCTTCAAAAGATCATTGTCTTTCTCTTTGTCTCGCTTCCGCCGTGGATCCTGAGTGTTGTGAGAATCCATCTCCAACAAATTTGTCTTTGAACTTTGTGAAACTATTTATCCATGCCCTTCATTTCTAATGAAACTCCAATTGGCATATTAAACACCAAAATATTAAAATCCTAGGGAATTTTCCAATGTTATAACTTGTATTCTCAATTTACCACATAATGGATACTATACAAGATTGAGAGTATCGTGATTTCTCTGTGTAAATTCTTTCAACTATATTTTCAGACTGATAATTGAGTGTGATAATGGCAAATTAGTGAATAATTATCAAGAGTTCTATTATGATGAATATTCAAAAATAGTGGCGTGACAAAAAAACTCATCCATTATGGATGTGCCAATTTATTTTCTTATATTAAATAATTTTGGAGCACGAGAAGTTGATTTTTTTTAATTAGGAAAGGAGTTAGTTCTAATTTAACTTGCTAAAAATAAAAAGTAAAAGAAAATCTATGTACCTTTTAAAGTATATTTGTACAAGGCAAAATAGCCTAATAAACACTTTTACTTGTTCGGGTTTGACATCTCGGTCCTCCTACTTTATGAAGTTTCAACCAGACACATGAACTTGATCAAAATATATGTTTTAAACACTTCTGACACTTATTGCTCACTCGAGTTGACATGGAGGACATATCAGATCTACCTCAGCTAAATTAAACCACGTCATTATTTATTTTTATAAAATATTATTTTTACTTCTCCTTCTCTTCCTCTTGCGCAGTCAACCACCACCGTTTATGACTTCTTTTCCTCTACTTCCACCTCCCCCTTCAACCATTGGTCGCCGGCCTCCTCGCCCAAAACCAAAACAACGAGCGGACCAGGGATATAGAACAACAAGCAACATCACCGGCCGGAAAACCCACTATGTATTAGTCCCTACGTCATCAATTAAGAATTTCGAAATCCTCTTTAGGAAGAAAAAAAATCATATCTTTAGCTTCCTTCCACTTTCTGTTCATTGTCTCCATAGGAGAAAGGCACCAAAAAGAATAAATTGCGGGTATAATCTTAACATCCAATAAATTTTTGGCCACAGTTATTCCAATTCAAAGGTTATCAAGATCTGGGTCTTCTTGACATGGCTGAAAAGGCCAACACGTTCAAAATGGGTTTTGGGTTAAAATGGGGGAGGAGGAAAAACGTGAAAAGGGAGGGAGATAGAGAAAAATGGGATTTGGGGGTGGGGGTGGGGAAGCAGAATGTTAAGTGAAAGAGAAAAGCAAACTTTGACCTTTTCTTTCTTTTCTCTAATTTGATTTTTGTATTTTCTTTTTCTTTTTTCTCCTTATTTTAATCATTTTTTATTTAATTTTTTTATGTTCACGCTCCTTATGCGCGTGAAATATACGTATTTTGTCCAGTTCAGCAATTAAATTGTCACATTGACTTGGTCAATGGTCAGAGGGGTTTAAAATACTGACTTTGAACAATTATAAGTATCTAGATGAAACTTCATTGAGTATAAGGACCGGGATGACAAACGCGAACAACTATAAGTGTCTACGAGGTTAGTCTGCCTTTGTAAAAACCAAATTAATGATTAAAAATAAGACGGTTTTAAATGTTCCTATATGCGCGTGAACTTTGCAAAGTTAGAAATTGGAGTCCTTTGTTAAAAATTTGCTTTAAAATGATATAGTCATAACCAAACGTATCATATATGCTCTCCATTTTTTAATGGAGCTTCAACTGGCATGTTTTATGTTATCTATGTTGATCATTTTAAAGTGTCATGTAAGTGAAACACGTGGAACAAAAGAAAAGGAAAAGAGTTCTAATTGCCCTTATCTTTGCGAAATTACTTATTCATGTGATGCCCCTATGTGTTATTTTTATTTTAATCTAAGAAGGAAACCCACTATCAATTATCATAGCCGTGACTAAGAAGAGCTTCCACCATACCAAGCAATGGTGAACTCTTTAATACAACAACAACAACAATCCAGTATAATCCCACTAGTGGGATCTGGGGAGGGTAATTTGTACGCAGACCTTATTCCTATCCTGCGATAGAGAGGCTGTTTCCGATAGACCCTCGGGCTCCTTCCCTCCAAGAACTCTCCACCTTCGCTCTTGGGGTGACTCGAACTCACAACCCCCTGATTGGAAGTGGAGGGTGCTCACCACTAGAGTGTTCTTTAATAGTTTTTTAAATACAATGTGTTCTAGAACTAGTTTAACAATGTCAATTCATAAAAGCTAGAAATCTGCAATTCGTAGCATCTTACAAATTTTCATTAATTAAGTTATCAATATTTTAAAAGGCGTGGGCGAGAGACGAGACATTTTATCTAACACGGGGCAAAGCAAAAAACCTGAGGCGCAAAACCCTATGAATATTTAATTTTTAATATTCTATAAATTAATAAAATAAATATATAAATAAAAAAATAGTTAAACTCAAGAAAATTATAAAATTAGCAGATATATATATATATATATATATATATATATATATATATATATATATATATATATATATATATGCAACATTTTCCAAAAGTTCCAATGCCTGGTTTCTTCAAGCAAGCTTAGATCCCACAATTATATAAGCATAGAAAGTCAATAAGAACATTATTAAACAATAAATATACAAAAGATAATATGATAACTAGAAAAAAATTAAAAAGACAAAGTCGGACATATTTGAATAACTAATCTTGCAAAATAATTAGTATAAGACCATTAGTATATTACTTACATAGAATGTAATAAGAAATTTTCGTCAGCAAGCCGATTTGGATTAATTGTTAAATAGGTGAAAATTTTATTCGATAATTTTGACATGGATAGTATGAGTTTAGACTTTAGCAAATGCTCATTTCTTGTTTATAATGGTCGGCAAACAACTAAAAATAACTTACTATCCGCAGAAGAAGCACAAATGAATCTATATCTTGTGGTGACAAGATAAGCAATAAGCAATTAAATTGAAAATAAGTACAACCAAGATGAAATAAAGAAATTTAATGAGCCAAACTTTTTTTTGGGCCAAAAATGTTATTGTTTGGCCAAAAGTGCTTTTTGACAAAAATTGAGGTGTTTGGCCAAGCTTTTAGAAGGAAAAAAAAATATTTTGAGGAGAAGCAGAAGCAGATTTTGAGAAGCAGAAAAATGTAGTTTTTCTCCAAAAACACTTTTCTGAGAAGCACTTTTGAGAAAAATACACAAATAGTTTTCAAAAGCTTGACCAAATAGTGATTACTGCTCAAAAGTGCTTTTCAAATTAATTAGCCAAACACAAATCGATTCTCATCAAAATATTTTTTTTTAAAAGCACTTTTGAAAAAATCAATTCTCAATAAGCAAATTTTAGAAGCTTTTATTTATGTCCTCGTAGAACATCTCGGACTTCTTGAGGGTTCTGCTCCGTTTTCCGGGGTATTGAACTGATCTCTTCCCATATCTCGCAGTAGATCATGCATCTCTATAGGCCTTGTACTTTGGAGCAAGCATTTTCGGACCAAAGTTGCAATTGCACTTTCAGAAAAAAAAAATAGTGCAATATTCGATTTGAGCATTTTCGAATATCCATCTCTATAGGCCTTAGTTTTGAGAATTTGTTGAAGAAGCTTCTGTTGTAGCTTGACTAGACCAAATTCTTCAGTTTCTGATCTAACGTCTGAAAGGAAGCAACTACCATTGAAGTGTCGAAATATTCGATTGTAGATAGCTTTTGCCAGAGTTGTTTTTTCATTTCCACCAACATCATATATACCAACCATGCGAACTTTATCTTCACTTGCACATTGCAATAACAACTCTATATCTTTGACACGAGAATCTACTCCAATTGGGTACCAAGCAACATCTAAAGGTGTCTGGTTGGCCACTTGTTGCACAATACATTCAATAAACTTTGACTCATGCCTGCATATTTTGTTTATACACAAGGGTAAATAACGAATAAAATTAAAATGTACCCGTCAACAACATTTCGTAAATTCCATCCACGTAAATTTGCAGCTTCAGTAAGTGCAGTTGTCCATTTCTCCATTCTTTGAGCCCCAAATGATTGTTCCTTGTGTTTAGCCAAAGCTTCACCAAATAACCCAGTTTGCCTTCGCACTTCAGAAGGATCAACATTATAGGAAATAGGCAAAACCATCTGCTTTAATTTCTCTTTGCATTATATTCGAGAATTTTAACTAGTTCTTCAAGACACCAACTAGAAGATGCATAATTTCTTGAGAAAACTACAATGGAAATCCTCAATTGCTTTCTCTAGTTCTCTTGATATCACGTCACCTTTTCTCAATTCTTCATCATCAATGAAGGTATTATTTACAACATCACACAATTTGGAATAAAGATGACCAGTGAAGGATTTTCAGGTATGTTCACCTCTAAAACTCAGGAATACATCATAAGAGAAGTGGGAAGATGTAGATGATTCTCCTCCTTGGATAATTAGAGTATCCATTTCATGATATGCAAGAATAAAGGGATGAATATTTAGTGAATTTGTTAAAGGAAAGAGAGCTGAGATGTTGATGAGTATTCTCCTTGAGACAGCTGAGACAGCTTATTGTTTTTACACCGGAAACTTCAATTTCGGTCAACTTATATGTAACACCTGCAGGGAAGGGTTAACTGAAGTAAAAGGGAACTTACCAAGAAGACATTTCTTAGGTCAAAGTTACTGTTGTCACGTTTTCCATTTTATCTTTTTCTAGTTATTTATTTATTCGAAATGAGCTTTGGAATAGCGGTAAAAGTTGTCAAAGTGTGACATGTAAGTTACGGATTCGAACTGCTATTAATACTTGCATTAGGATGAACGAGAGATGCACTTTAGTTATTCATTTATTTATATATATTTCTGCGCTTGGCTATAGAAATTAGTATTAGATAATACATACACCTTAGAATTTTTTTTTTCTTGTAAAAAATTGACGATATACGATTTTGACAAGTTCCTAAAGTTAAAATTTTGAAATAAAATAAAATAACGAAATTTAGAAATTTAGGGCCGTTACAAAACATTTATGAAATTTACAAAGTGTCTAATTTTTTAAGACTTATTTAAGCTCTTACCACGCGTTTTACAAATTTTCAAGCAATATCGATTTTACTCATTTCTGCCGGTTTCAAAATTTTTATTTAACCTAATATCTCTTTTGCTCTCATATGCGGCCATGGATTTGAACGGCGAAGTGTTGAAGTTATGCTTGCTCCAGATCATTTTCCTTTTAAAAAATAATCCATTTCCCTAATCATGCCACCAAGGGCCAGTTCTAAACTTATTTACCCAGTTTGTCTAAGTTTTCATATTTACAGAAAGTAACAATAAGTTTTTTACAATTTATATACAAATTTGGTCAAAATTTATAATTTATCTACAAGTTAAATACACATTTTTTATATAGATTCCGATAAAAGAACCGCAAGCTCAGTCAGATTGAATTTAAAAAAATGTGAATCTTGACCAAAGAAAAGTACTACTAAAATTCTGGTTCTTACCACTGAAATTTCTTCAGATTTTTTTAATGGATTTATGTGAATTTCGCAAATCGTATCCTGTTTTAGTGGAACAAGGAAAACTGGAAAAGTAATGATATATTAATGATCAATACTCAATAGTATGAAAATATTCAATATTTGTTACTTTTTGAAATTTCCTTTTTAAGTCATATGTCTTTATCGAAAACAGTTTCTCTACCTTCAAGATAAGGATAATTTCTGCATACATATCACCCTCCTCATAACTCACATGTAAACCCACATGTGAAATTATACTACTTCTTCCGTTCACTTTTACTTGTCCACTGTTGACTTTGCACACTCCTTAAGAATAATAAATAAAGTGTATAATTTATCATGATATTCATATTAATTGGTGTATAGATTTGAAAAATGATCTGGAATGAGTAATTAAGCACACCCCTTAAGAATAATAAATAAAGTGTATCATTTATTATGATATCCATATTAATTGGTGTATAGATTTGAAAAATGATCTGGAATGAGTAATTAAGCACACCCCTTAAGAATAATAAATAAAGTGTATAATTTATCATAATAATTGGTGTATAGATTTAGAAAATAATCTGGAATGAGTAATTAATACTAAGGGCAAAACAGAAAAAATAAATTATTTTTCTCTTGATATACGAAAAAATAACAAGTAAAAATAAAAATTTATTTTTGAAATACTTTACAACTAAAAGTGAATGTTATTGTTACCTTTTGGAATTCAACATCACATTGCACGTCAACTCCTCAAAATCTTTAAGGAAAAGATTGACAATCCCAAGTTCTTTTACCCCATTAAGAAGAAATATTTGTTGCAATTAAATCGTTGTTGATTGATTGAGGCTTAAATTGCAGTCAGCTAGCCAGAAAAAGGAAGTTACAGAACATTCTGACCCATTCTATTTTACACTCCACGCATAACGTTCGAAATAGTGAAAGATAAACAAGACACACAACTTTTCAAAAACATCACATCATTATTCTTCTTTAACAGAAATATTTATAAAGTTAGACAGCATAACTTATTCTACATACATAATTCGATGAAGCCTTAGCCTTAACCAGTGTTCTGCATTCCAGCAGCAATACCTTTCATTGTCAAAATAAGTGTGTCTTCCAATCCAGGAGCATACTCACTCATAGGATTAAGCTTCACTAACTCAGCAGCCGGTTTACTTGATTCCATTATCTCCTTATCTAGATGTGGCCGCACCTTCACATTGTAGCTGGGGTCGCGAATTCGCTTCAATGTGTAGGCTTGACAAACATTGAGGGTTGTAATGTAAGAATCGCGAAGTTTGAGTCTCTGCCTCAAGTATGGATCTCCTTCCAAAAGATCCTTATGCCCAGCAACCTGATAAAAGTAGCAACATTGAAATAAAATATCAAGCCTAGCTTTTGATGACATTTCAAGAATCCAAAAAAGTGAAACTTTCTGCTTGTAGGGTAAGAACATGATGGTAACAAAATAATATCAATTAAGAAAATTTTGTACCTGAAGGAGAAAGCTCTTTGTTTCTTCATATTTGGACCTCAAGCGCTCTCCAAGCGGCCACAGATCTTCAGATACTAAAAGCTTATCATACAATGCAGCAATACCAGGATCTCCCTTAGCAAAGACCATTTCAATCAAGTCAAGTGTCACTCTGAAGAAAGGCCATCCATTGTACATATCCTTGAGCATTTGCAGATTTCTTATATCCTTCTCAATAATATGCTTGAATGCAACCCCAAAGCCAAGCCAGACAGGGAGATGAAACCTTGTCTGAGTCCATGCGAAGATCCATGGAATTGCTCGAAGAGATTCGATCCCACCACTTGGCTTCCTTTTTGCGGGGCGACTTCCAATATTCATGCGACCATATTCTAATTCTGGGGTTGCCTGCGTTTTTTGACAAACAGAAAATAGAAAGTTCAGTTTCATAGGCACATTACGTGGGGCAAGTGCACAAATAGCCATTCTCAAAGATGCTATTTAGATATTATCCGGTACTTATTTTGTCCTTAAATTTTAAACTAAAAATCTTAACTTTAGGACAATTCAGAACATTTTTTGTCCTGAAAATTTTCACCGACTAATTTCTAAATACATGTAAAATGGCTACCTGGTGTCATTTCTACACATTATGTATAGGGCTAAAGGCAAATAATTCATCAATGTCAGAAATGTAAATGCCATCCATGTCTGTTTTGACTAATTATTAGAAACTGACCGCTTCCACCTATTAACAACTATTGTTCATGTCCTTCAATTCTTTGTATTTTGGTTTCTGAATGTTCTTTCTTTTACCTCTTTTTAAATGATCCATTAAGAGTCTTCTAAAAGCAGTTCAAATCAACTTATGAAGTATCTTGAATATATATACTTACAAGGCGGAAGTATTCAACAAATCGTGGATCCTGGAACACCAAAGACCGATACTCTTTCGTAGCAACAACAGACATCTCATCCAATAGAGCACGCCACTCTGGCTTCGGAGCCACAGGGGGGTTCATTCCATGCTCAAGTGTAGCTGCTGTGAAACGCTGAAGAGTTCTGAAGCACAGGTGTTCCTCCCCAAACGATTGTTCAATAACTTCACCTTGAACAGTCACACGAAGTGAACCGTGGATTGTGTCAGGAGGTTGTGATAAAATGGCAAGGTGGGTGGGACCCCCTCCCCGTCCAACAGTCCCTCCTCGGCCATGAAACATTGTTAGCTTCACTCCAAATTCTTTCGCCACGTTTACAAGTTCCTCTTGAGCCTTGTACAATTGCCAAGCTGCAGATAGTCGGCCAGCATCCTTACCTGAATCAGAATACCCAATCATAACTTCTTGTTTCCCATTGATACGGTTTCTGTACCAATCTATGGAGAACAACCGAGCAACGGCAGCAGGTGCAGACTCAAGATCAGCAAGCTTTTCAAACAACGGGACAACCCTCAATGGACTTTTTACATGACATTCACGCTGCAAAAGCTCAACGGCAAGCACATCAGAGGGTGCCGTGGCCATTGAAATAATATAAGCACCAAAATTATCGGCAGGAAGTTCCGCAATGACATTAAAGGTATCCAAAACATCAGTGATTTCATCAGTTTTAGGGAGATCAGGTCCAAACAGTGGACGCTTTCCACTTAGTTCAGATAAGAGCCATTCCTGTCTCTGCTCTTCAGACCATTCTTTATAGGATCCAATACCCAGGTGCCTTGTTATAGCATCTAGAACGTCAGTGTGCCTCTCTGACTCTTGGCGGATATCAAGTCTCACAAGGGAGAGACCAAAGGTGGAAACTTGCCTTAGAAAATCAAGAAGGCTGCCATCTGCAATTGGTCTGTCACCGCAAGCGCATAGAGATCTATAGCACAGCTCCAGAGGCTCCAGGAACTGCAGGACAAGGACAACCATCTTTTTCACATATTCAAATAATAGAGAAATATGCATGCATATTAGCATATCTGAATACCAAGAATTGTCTAAACATTTAAGAAATGAGAACCATGATATTTTGGTTGATTATAAACAAAGTCGCAAAATAACCTGTAGAACTTGGCTCACAAATTCAGTGTTGTAGCATGCTAGAACTTTGTTTTAAAAGCAAGATGAATATTGTCAAATCCCTTCAATTAAAAATATTAAAAATCACACACAGAAAATATCATTGACACACGTATTGGAAATAGATAAGATATCTCTTCAGCATTGGTAAATTTGGAAGTTGAGCTAACAAGTTCTAGATTATTGCAGAAGAGGTGGTCAGAAATAAAAAGAGTTTCTGCAGAATACCTGTTCAACATTTGTGAATGTTGACTCCTCAGAAACATCAGAGTACCCATTGGCTAGTAACTGACGCGCGCGTTCCCGTGTATTATATAACTTATCTCTCACATCAGCAAGAAGAACACGGTAGGGCTCATTCGATGGAATTTGCTTCCAAAACTCTGTTTTAGTAAATTAAGCAAAAAGGGCAGTTAGTAATTGAAGGGGTAAGAGGGACAGAGACTATTGAATATTAGCAACGACAATCATGAAAGGAGAAAGGAAAGGTGGAAGAGAATAATATGTGAGATCCAATACACTTCCAGAAAACAAGTCTGGTAGCAGACCAGAGAACAGAGGTAACTACCAATGTAGTGCTTTGTATCTCTTTTGGAAGTCCTATGAAGCTCATCTGCACGTGCACGGAGCTCATCATTGCATCGCCACATTGAAAGCTGTCATAGGCAAAATAAGGGGCAAGACAAAAATTGTTAGTCAAGTTCCTGCTACCGGATCAGAGACAAAGTGCAAGCAACAACATCCAGTGAACCAATTTGTCACCTCAAACATAAGATCCTCAATCTGAGAGAAATACAGTTTTGCAGCCATCATTCTAGCCAATAAGCACACATCTCTTGTCACTTCAGGGGTTACTCTAGGGTTGCCTGCATGCAAATCAAAAACCACAGGTGCCTTTACAAATAACTTCAAACCTTATTCAAACTTGGCATGCGATTACATTGAGCTTCAGGGAGAATATTTTCTCATGTCGCTCGAGAATCAAAAGCAAGATGCTTCTACTGCTCTAACCTAATGCGTACTGTAAAGCTTTAGAAGAACCATTTTACCATCTAGCTATGATTTTTCAGATAATATGCAATTGTGAATGAGTTGAGAACACCTCACCTAAACAAACATCATCTTTTGTCCCTCAAAGGTTAGATTTGCAACGTATGAGCCACGGATTTATACAAGGAATTCATTGACCTTTGAGCATTTCTATAAACTGAACCATCTTAATCAACCACAAATTCCGCTTGTATCAGAATTAGTTCCTATTAATATGTGCTTAATCTGACTCAAAGAAAGAGAAAAAAAGAAAGAAAGAAGACAATGCTACTTGTAAAGCAAGACCATACCGTCTCGATCACCACCCATCCAAGAAGAAAACTGAATGAGAGGGGCATTGTAGGGAACACGCTCATTTATTCCAATATTCTTCAAAGCAGTGTCAACACGGCGTAGGAATTTCGGCACCCCTTTCCATATTGTCTCATGGAAGTAACTCATCCCTGCCCTCATCTCATCTTGTGGAGTTGGCGGAGTCCTCCTGATTTCATCTGTGCGAAATGCTGCTTGAATCTGTACGCAGCGAAAGAGCAAAGTCACAGGAATTTAAAGTTATTAATATTCTTTATGCAGAGGAGTGAGGACTTATGGGTATTCCGGCAATGCTTAATACCCAAAATCATGTTAAAGGGGCAAAAAATAAGTTGCAAAAATCTAGAAATCAAATAGTTCTGACACCTGGTTAACGGACTTTAGTGTATTCTCCTTATTTGTTCATCTGTTTTAAACTAAATACCTGCCAGCTAGCCTTCTTAATACTAATGCAGGTACATTAGTTCTTCTTAGTTTTTCCCCCTCTAAGGAACTTTGCTTTTATGTGTGTCTAACAGCTTACAACCTTTGCAACGCACAAAAAAAAGGTAATCTGGCAGCTTAAACACCTGTACGGAGGTGAATCTGTTTCTTCCCATTTAAAAGCTAAGATATGGTCCCTGAAAGGACTAGCTTCCTTAACAATTCGACCTATATTTCTCACTGTATACAAATAATCTGCCTATCCGAGGTTTGTCATCAGCATTATATATCATCTTTGCCTTACATGAAGAAGGAAAGAAGAAAAAACTCCAATATCAATATTTATGCATCAGGGGAGTGAAAAAACACTAAGAGAATACTCTACAACCAGCAGAAATTCACTAAAGCACCGTTCTTGAAAGTGTATCTGTACAAGCATTCCTCACATCCATTTTAGCTTGGTACAAGTTCACTAAACAACATTTCTGTACACTACTTCATATGCCAAACAATTAAGCCTTTCTTGAAACTTAAAATTAGAGCAGTGATGAAATGGAGGGAATTGACATCATAAAAAAGAGAGGAAGACTACAACAAAACCAACATTTTGAACCTCATACCTCTCTTTGTAGAGCCTCGTCTAGCTCCTGCTTATCATCAGGAGTAATATCTTTCGCATACAACTGCGTCAAACAATCACGAACCCTGGAGAGAAAGTAAGAAATGAGAATCTTCTCTTGTCTAGTTAGGTACAAATAAATTGAAAAAAAAAAAAGAGCTGCTCTCTAGATGAAAATATAGATGAACCGAACAGATACTATCTCCTTTCCTTTCTTCTTCTTTTTACATCTTCAGAAATAGACTTAGAGTTAGGTAACCTACAAAAAGTATGGGTATGCGCCAGCAAAGCCCCATGAACAGATTGAGTAGGACATGCTGTTATTTCAGCACTCATTTTTAGTTAACTTCAGCAATTCTAACAAACAAACCTTGCATGCTTCTGAAGCAAAGACCTACGAACAGACTGAGTAGGATGTGCTGTTAGCACCAAATCAACAGTCTGGTTCTTCAAAGCATCAAAAACTTCTTGTGGCGATTTGTTTAGCTGTCCGACAAGCTTCCTAAGGGTCTCTTCAATGTCTGATTCAGTTAGTGCAGAAGCCTCATCCGAAAAATCACGCTTTTTTAGCTTGCTTCTTCGTCTGTAAGCTATCTGAACCTCTTCGGCAAGGTTTGCCAAGTTAAGCATGTTAGAGAAAGCTTTAGTAACTACAATGGAATCTCCAGCATCCAAACTGGTAAGCATTCTCCCAAGCTCTTCCAACTTCTGAGGGTCATGCTTCCCTTCGTATTCAGCAGAAAGTTCATAACACGCTTGAACCTAGCACAATGTAGCATAGAAGTAAGTTCCAACCACTTCTACCAGCAAACGCAAACACATTGTAACAATTAAGACAACAGAACCCTCAATATCCTGTGCCCTTGCAAAGATAGAACAGCATTCAACACTCGAAAGTCACATTTATCCCAGCTAAATATTCTTTGATAGAATAAAATATTAAAGGAAACGTGAGCACTACCCAGGGCCCAAAGCTAGTCCCTTAGGAATGGAACAGTTTACAAAAGCTAAAACTAACTTAATAGAAGAACAGACAGTGCCAAATCAGATCATGATGGATAAGGAACAAGGTGGAAAGAAGTAAAAAAATTTCTTTTCTGTTCGTAAGGGAAGATACTTTGCACATATTGAAAAAGAATGCAGTCCCTGATTCAAGGGCTAATAGAGACTTCTCCTTAATGAGTCAGGAGAATTTTACCATGACTGAACTAATTCAAAACAGCATAACTCTATGTCTTAGTCAAACTAAAAGAAGCTCCATCACCCTCACAATCCATTCCGTCCTTTTTATTGGTTGTATGCAGATTAAGGAGCAACTCCTGTAGGATATGGGTGTGGGGGTTGCTCCCCCCTAAGAAATAAACAAGAAAGACAAGTTTTGGATTGGGAAGAACACTCAACTCAAAACTTCGTATATGCTCTAAACAGACTAAGGATTTACAAATTAACAACATTATGAAAATTGGCCTTGCGCATTGAGACCAGTAATTATGTCTATCTGAATCCACCACCTCATCCCCCCCCCCCCCCCCCCCCACACACACACACAGAGAATAAAACAGTAAAGAACATAAGTTTGATCTTGAAAGAACACCCAGCTCAAAACTTTTTATATGCTGTAAACTAGTATACGGACTAACAAAACCAAGCATAATGTAAATTAGGCTAGTACGTGCATCCATACCACAATACAAGTAAAGTACAAATCTTTTCCACACACACCACATAAACATCAAAAAGCGCAAAATTAAGCTTAATAGAAGTTTAACAACAATAAATCAAACTAATGAGTAACAAAACTTAGCATAATTGAAACTGGTCTAATGCATTCAAATCAGAAATTAAAACTAAAGTACCATTCTTTTCTACTCACACCACACAAACATCAGAAAAAATGCAGCAAAGGAGTTTAAGAGTTTGAAAACACCTAAAAATTTACGGAATAACAAAACTACGCACAATGTAAGATATAAATAAATTATCAATCTATCTGATAAACACAAAATTAAACTAACTACCAGCAAAACATTATGTGTAATCAGCATAGTGCACTCAAACCACAAATTATGAACAAAGTATCAGTCTTTTCCACTCACACCAGTTAACCATCAAAACAAAAGAAGTAAAATAGTTTAACTGAAGTTGATTAAACACAAAATTAAATTAAACTAAGCACCAGCAAAACTAAGCATAATGTATAATCACCATTTTGGCATAGTGCATTCAAACCACAATTATGAACAAATTACCTGTCTTTCCCACTCACACCACATAACAATTAGAGGAAAATACAGTTAAGAAGTTTAACAGAAGTTGATAAACACAAAATTAAACAAATAAAAAAATAAAAAAAATTACCGTTTCACGAATATCCTCGCCATGCAAATCCTGCAAAATATCAAGAAAACGGTCAAGCAATAAAGCATCATACTCCACAAGTTTATCATCCTCCGACACTTTTGCTGGTGCCAATAGCCTCAGTTGTGCATCTATCGATGCCATCTTCTCAATTTTCCTGCTCATCTTCTCCTCCTCCAAAAACACTCTCTTTATTTAAGTTAAAAGAAAAAGAAAAAAGTTACACGAGAATTCTACGGATTCTTTCAACCAAAATCACGGAGAAAACTAGGGGCGTTTGACAGTTTTAACCATTAACTGAAAACATTCAACAAAATTATTGTAGTAATGAAAAGTAAAATTCAATTATTATAGGTATCACGTGATGCCTGTGAAGGAAAAATCCAGAAGAAATAGGAGAGAGAGAGAGAGAGAGAGAGAGAGAGAGGATTTTGAAGCAAAGTTGCAGAGTATTTGGGATTTAGTAGCTTTATAGAAGGATGTTTGTGAAGAACAGAGTGGAAAGTTTAGTTCAACTAGAAATCAAAGTCTTACTATATGTATTACTGATGTCTTTTGTCTAATTATGATAAATTTTTGGGTTGAAAATTGAAATGAAAGATTTTTTAGATAAATTCTTATAAGCGGTGGAATATTCCATGGAAGAAAAAAGATTCTTCACATGCAATTTAATTCGCATTTATCTGGCTTTATTATCTTAATTAAAAGTTTTTATTCCAAATTCTTTTTCTTTATATTTATTTACCATTTGTTTAGCTACTAGTTTTAGTGTATGTGCGTTGTACATGTGTGCCGCGTTAATTAATAAATATATTTATATGTAAGAAGAATAAATTATTAAAAAAATAGAAATTTATATCAAAATAAATTAAATATTTACTTAAGGAAATAATTTGTAAAAGATGATTAAAATTTTAATTGATTTTAAATTTTACATATTAAGACTTCGGACATTGTTCAAATAATACATATTCGATAAATAAAACTGATTTGAAAATCCTAAATAGGTAAATATTAGGAAAATTAACACATGAAATAATTATAGGTATGAAACAATTTAATAAAATATAATTTAAACAACCAAGAAAATATTTTTGTATGGAAAGGAAAATAAAAGATCAAAATTGATCTTGCACGATAAAATTTTCCTTGTACGATGTAGGCACAAATATTTACACGAATATATAATATTTTTTGTCCTTCGTTGAAAAGAAACTTACTTTTTACTTTTTATATTCTCTTATTTTTTCTTAATATATTTTATTTTTATTTAGTGGATCTCGAACTCTTAAATATTAGGCAATAATTAAAAAAATTACTCGATTTTAAAGTCCCAAATATTGGGAAAGTAACTTAAATTACATATTTGTCCAATGCGAAATTTATTTTTAAAGGGCAAAAAAGACGAATGACATTGTAGATGAGTGCAACTTTCGTACTAATAAATCTGTAATTGTAATCATTCATCATCATTTATCAATTGATGAGATTTCTGCCATTGACTAATTATTTATTTGGTTGGAGCTACGTTCTTATTGTTAAAATGAATCTTTCATAACATTAACAAACTCACCATCTTTCTACCTAATTAAAGGCTCTTGATTACTAATAAATATTTCATCCGTCTCAAATTATTTGTTGTATTTCTATTTGATATGCCCTTAAAAAAATTAGTTAGAAGGAATTTGATTATTTTACCTTTATTTATGTCTTTAATATAATCTCTCTTCATTGAACATTTACTTTATTTATGTGCCATCTCCATCTTCAAGAACAATTACTACTAAGGATAAAATGGGAAAAAATTAATTAATTTTGTCTTGAACTTCTAAAATGGCAAATAATTTGAATTATCTATTTTTAGAAATTACGATAAATGATTTGAGACGGGGGAAGCAAAAATTAATTCCCTTATATTAGTCGTATATTGGCTTATTTTAACTCTAATTTCTCGTCTAGCTTTACTTTTAGAATAATTAATAGTATTGGACAAAAAAAATAAATGGACGAATCAATATTTTAAATTAAAAAGTAGTATGTCTTGAACCCAAATCTAACGCTTAGTGGTGAGATATTTAAACTTTGAAATTTGAATTCCTAAAATGTATTTTAACGTAAAAAAATAGTTCTTATATTTGACTCCTAAATATTAGGATTTTGAATTATAAAAGAATTTTTTTTTTTTAAATGTTCTAAATATTGGGATTTCCTACTATAATAAATAAAGTTTTAATTGATTTCAAAATCCTAGATATTAGAAAATTAATAAAATGACTATTTTATTCAATGTGAGCTCTATTTTTAAAGGGTAAAAAAGACGAACGACATTTCGCTAAGAGCCTTCGTGCTTTTAATATAATATAGATATGCCTATGAAAAGGTCTTGGATTGGTTCCAAAGTTATTGGCATAATATAATCTTCATTTTATTTCTTTTATTTGATACTTAGCCCTATATATTCTTTGCAAAATGTTTGACTAATTGAACTTTGTAATTCAATATTTGGTCACAAATGTTCGAAATTATTCTACAAAGTTCTATTTCAGCAGCGTCAATCATAGACGTTTTGGTCTACTCAATGACCATGTAAAATCATTTCAGAAAGCATATATTGGTGTTTTAAAAAGCGTGGGCGTAAGGCGAGGCGTTTTATATATGCCTCAGCGGGGCGTAAGCCCCATAGGTATTTAATTTTTAATATTTTATAAAATAATATAATGACAGTAAATATTTATAAACAAGTAAAATTGTATAAGAATTGAAGAAAACTATATATATATATATATATATATTAAAAAACTAATCAAAATAATCTATTATACGCTACTTACAAGCACAAGTAATTTAAGTCTAAAAGAATAACGTTTTCTATATAGAGGAACAAAAAGGATGATTAACCTCCAATTTGAACTTTGAATTTGCTGCTACGAAGGAGAATGTAGTTCTCTTTGTATTTGTAAAAAAAAATTAAATATCCGTTGCTTTTGGAAGATATTAGTAGACTAGCGGACAAGATAAAATTTTTTAAAAGACCATGAATTAGGACTTAAATCAATAAAAAAAGTTTTGGCTTTTAAATTTAATACTTTTGAGTTCCTTTTAAAACCTTTTGAGTAATTACCAAACTGACTTTTGAGAATTTGGGTATTATATGAAGGATTTATTCAACAAATTTTGTTTTAATTTGAAAAAGTCTCTGGGGCTTACTCCTCACTAAAAAAAGCACGCCTCAAACGCCCGAGCATACGCCCCGAACGCCCGGGCGTACGCCCCAAATTGCTGGTCGTACGCCTCTTGAGACTTTCGCCCCACACCATTGCCCCGGGGCATTTTTGGTACGCCTCGCCCCGGGACTCGCCCCGAAAACACCTTTTAAAACAGTGCATACATCAATCGATGAGACAATATTTTTTAAGTTGGTGGTCGATATTCATATTAGGGTCCCATAAGGCTCAATAAATAAGAAAACGCTCTTTATTAGAATTTTTTTTATTTTCAGAGCTCAAATCAAAAACTTCTGATTAAAAGTGGGAGGATCACATCCCTCGTAAGGCCATAAAGCTT
The DNA here is from genome assembly GCF_000390325.3 of Nicotiana tomentosiformis. NCBI lineage: Eukaryota > Viridiplantae > Streptophyta > Magnoliopsida > Solanales > Solanaceae > Nicotiana > Nicotiana tomentosiformis. The sequence goes on from NC_090818.1 coordinate 28,080,545, forward strand.
CTTATTCTTATTTTCTTGGGTAATGATTTTAATATTTTATTTATGGAATAAATAAATTTTTACACGGTAAATCACTAATAGCCTGTTTGGTCAAACTGCAAAAATTAGCTTATTTTGAGAAATATTTTTTAAAAAAAGTGCTTTTCTCAAAAGTATTTTTGGTGAGAAGCAGTTTGTGTTTGGCTAATTAATTTGAAAAACACTTCTCAACAGTAATTAGTATTTGACCAAACTTTTAAAAACTGCTTCTAAGTGTATTTGTCCCAAAAATACTTTTCAAAAATTGCTTCTCCAAAATTTAAAAATAAGTATTTTTGGAGAGAAGCTTCTTTTTTCTGTTTCTCCAAAATTACTTCTACTTCTCAAAAACACTTATTTTTCTTCCAAAAATTTGATCAAACACTTCAACTTAAAAAAAAAGTATTTTTTTGATTAAAAAAAAGTATTTTTAAGATTTGAGAAGCTTGGCGAAACGGGCTATAATAATGGTTGGTTGAGCTCTTATAATTTTCCCATTACTCAACACCAAAACCAAATCGAATTGTGCCAACTTTTGGAACAAGACGAGTCGTCGACAAACAGTCCAAGCAATCGGTTATTTATGACTGGTTTAGCTCTGTTCGTTGATATTATGCGACATTAATTGCTTGTGCCCAACCCTTCAATCAGAGTCTTAGTTTTTGCCAATAGTTAGGTCTTATTCGTGTTTTAAGAACCACATGTTGTGGTCGGTGTTCTAGTTTCTAGTACTCTTTTTTTTTTTAATTTTTTTTTAAATATATTTTAAATTACTCATACGAAATATTCTGACTTATTTTTCAACTTATCAATACGTAACTTAAGATAAACAGAAAAATAGATTGGGGTACAACTTCACTTAGGAACCTTTTTTCTTGTTATTAGCAGATCTAGAATTTTATTTCACACGAGTAAAAGAAGATTATTAAGCAGACCAAATTAATAGGTTGGACCAGTCCACCACCCTATAAATGTTTCCCTACTTTCGAAGTTTGGTTCCAGTTCAAACAAATTCAATCAAGAAAAGAACAATCATTCCTCTCCCCCACCCCCTACCCCCACCTCTCACCCCAAGCAAAGGAAAATATGGCCATAAATAGCTGAGTGACAGAGAAGCTAAGATCACAAATATGAAGCAAAGAAAGGAAGCTGAAAAAGTACTTGTCTTTACTGACCAAGCAAGTAGTATGATTTGTCCTTACAAAGTTATGAAAAGTCAATCTCTCCACTTTTTTTTGGGGCTATGGCAACTTCTAATTTCATGAAGGGGCAAATGGCACTTCTTTTGGCAACATACTATGCAAACAACATCGTAGATATGATTTTATTCAGAGAAGAAATTGGATTTGAATTGCACCAAATCTTGTGCTTTAAATGACCTCAAATTTCAGCATGTTCAATATTTTCAAACTTTCAAACAATGTTCGGGAAATAAAAAGTCGAACTTGCAACAGTTTGTTATCAATTCATATTTGCCATTTGCATGAACGAAAACAACCTTTCCAAACACAACCATGTTCATTATCTTGACGAGAGCTGAGTCTAAGAAAAAGGAAAAAAAGAAAACCTAACGTACAGAAGTGTATTACACATGATGAAATAGGTTGACCGTTCAGAAATAAATTTTTCTCGTGTGATGAAGTAACACTTGCTTTTTCCAATTGGAAAAATGATCCACATTTTACATGCCATGCAATGGAATGTAACAATGGTGAAAAAATATTGATACCTGATATGAAATCACAAAAAAAAGAAGTGAAGTTATGAATATTACTCCATTTATTTCAGTTGGTATGATATGGGAGTTAAAAAGAGAAATGATAACTTTTGAAATTTATGACATTAAATAGTCATAACATTTGTATCTTAATATTTGTATGACTTTAAAAACTTGCCAATAACGCAATAATGTCATTTATTTGTAACGGAGAGAGCTAGTATTATGTATGATGGATAATTTTCTATCCCAGAAAAAAAAGAATGAAGAAAAATAAAGAAATTTGTTTTTTTTTGGTGTAAAATATGGTTATGTTTTTAGTGAACTATTTCATATTAGCTAAACTTAAAAAATTGGAAGAGGCTTCCGTTCACAAAGCATTCTAGCTTGGATACTTGTTACGTTACATCTTAATTTGCATTTGGATTGCTAATTAATCGATGTGATCTTTGCACAAATAACCGACCAAATTTACTATTTAATATTCCTACTTAGTATACATGGATTATACATGATTAGACACATATATATTATACATGCATGGATTACACATATATTATATATTCGATGACTATTTTTAGTTGAAGCTGTTGGATGAGTGACTCTTTAGGTTAATTCTTCTTAATTTATTTAAGGGAGTATAATTAAAATTCTATTAGTGGTTACTCCCTATTACATGATTCTTCCTTCACCTGCTAAAGTGAGATTGCTGTACTTATTAAGTACGATCTTCCTTAATCCTTTGGCATCATAACCTCTTTCTTTTTATTTTTCGACCTTTGGAAAAGACAGAAAGAATCTCCATTTCATTAGTAGTGTTTTATAAAGTTCTTCAGGTGATCGACATTTCTTATCCTAAAATTTTATATGCTTTTATATTTTCATTTTTTCCGTTTAAAGCATGGCATCTCGTAAACAAAACAAAGAATAATTATTCCTTTAGCATCTAGCTGTTATTCAAAATCTTTAAAGCAATTCTACATTCATTTGTTAACGCCAGAGATGCTATCCTTTTATAAGCATCCCTTTTAGTAGTATAAAGGAGGATTATTAGCAATTCATGATTTGGCTTTAAACAGCATGATAATGGGATAAAAAGAAAATGATGCAAAGTTGATTAATGACAATAATCCAATAGCATATAGCATAAGTTTATTCTTCAAAACGGAATATAGAAAGGAATCTGATGATCCCAAACATATCCTTCAAGTTCTATTGCTCGTTCTATTCAATTTAAATAAATAAAATCGATATTTTCAAAATATAGGTATGAATAAATAAGGAGGTTTATAAAATTTAAGTAAACACGCATGACTATATCCAACGAATACCACACTCACAAGTCCACAATAGAGTACATAATATTAAAAAAAATTCACTCCTACAAAACACGACCATATTACTACATAACATTTGCCTCCACTCTCCAGCTTTTCACTCGTTTCTCTGTCTTACTAATTTGTGTTCCCTCTCTCTTTTACCGTGATTGTCTTATAAGCTACACCAAGGAAATTGAGTATATCCAAGAAAATATATTGGTCCTGATATTGATTCATAGGGAGTTTAATTATTTAAAGTCCTGACCAAGATATAGAGGAGTTGGGTTGGTTTCACTTAAAAAGAGGGAGTGCACAAACAACAATTCTTAGGGATGCTATTTATGGATTAGCCGGTACTTATTTTATCCTGAAAATTTAAGCCGAAAATTCTAATTTCAGGATAATTGTGTCCCGAAAAGTTGAATTGGAAAACTGAAATTCATCACATATTGGCTAATTCCTAAATAACATCCCTTAGAATGGCTATATGGTATCATTTCTACTAAAAATGAAAGGGAAATCCATTACAAATTTACAATGATCGATGGCAGGATGTTAGAAGCTTGTTAGCTGCTATTTGGGTCACCACTTGGATTGCCAAATTGGGCTATAACCTGCAATGTATATTAACTTGTAATTAAGTTAAAACATAAACATTGAAGGTAAATAAATTTTTAATGTAATATATAGAGGTAAAAAACTCTAATATTTAACCAACTACTACATGTTATAAAGGGTTCATGAACTCCATAGGCACATTCGGACTATCTACTCATGTTAGGCTAAACTGAACCTCAGCCCACTCCATCCCATGTGGTGAAAGCTTGGGCCTTCGTAAATAGCACCGCCAAAGCATGGTAGAAATAGTGGTCCATTGGCCACTTTTCTGCGCCTTTGAAAAATAGCTATTATCGTAGAGTTTTAAATTCCACAAGTAAAATTCCACTGCACAGTTTGCACTGAAGGTTCACTTGTGGCTGAGTTTCACTTGTAGAATTTAAATTTCTTCAATTACAGAAGTTGAAAAGTGACTTTTTTATTTTTACCCCAGAGCATGAGCTAACGACTCATAAAAAATCGGACATCTAAGTGAAAATGTAGTCACAATTCAAATCATAGTATCACGAATTTAAAATATTGCTTTGACTACCTAATATCGTCAAATATTTCTTTACTTTGTTTACTATACGTAATAAAGACATCCATACTAAATGTATGGGTTAAAATCTGTCTTTAGAATATTTAAGTCAAAAGAGTACTATGGGAAGAGTTCCCAAGTCGTCGTTTGTCGAAATAGTTCAAGAAGCAGCGAAGTCTGTGGTCGAAGAGTCAACGAGAGCCGTAGTCGAGGTGTTCACAAGGGTCGAGGTCGAGGTCAAGTACTGTTGATAGAGTTGTAACGACTAGTTTTCAAGATAAGATATTAAAGAAAATACTCTAGCGGATATTCTCTGCACTTGTATAGGGTTTCTTAGGAATATGTCTCATATAAATAGAAAAAGAGACAATGATAGGGGACATGTGAAACTCATTTGTAAAAGCACACACTTTGACCTGAGAAAGAATATCAGATCTCATTTGCTAAGATACAAATATCATCTTTTACTAAGATTCTTATCTATACTTTTTCACCAGATGCAAGAATAATTTGAATATTCAAGGGATTGTCTATCATTCATCTTTGTGAGAAAGAAGATCCACCTATTTCATCCTTTATTGGGTGAATCATCCCTTCTATTTACTTAAATGTCATTTATTGCTATTCATTATTATTGAATGCTACATTATTGCTTATGATTTCTAGAACATTTATTGTATGTTATTGCCACTGTCCGACCAGATCCACGCAATATCTGTTATTTCTTACAAAACCCCGTCTAAGGATATTATTGTTAGCTAAGATTAATCCTTGTTTATATAAATTTAATTATTTGAACTAAGATCTATATTTTTTGGTCAAATAATTTGGTGTCGTATGTTGGGATTTCTTAGTTAAATTTTTAGTTTTCTCTAGATCTACAACTAACACAGATCACTAACGTCAAAAAAAAAAACCCAAGATCCCCTTTCTTTGTGTATACAAAACCCTACATGGCAGGTAACCGAGAAGAAATGACGAGAATAATAAGTGACTTCTCAACCAACCTTATGGCCATCAACGAAAGCTGTAAAATCTATAAACAAACATGTTTTGCCAATTCTTTTTTGAAAAAAACTTGGCAAAATATGTGGCCAAACGGTGACTAAGTTTCCAGCAGAGGCTAGCAAGTAAAATGCAGAAAATAATAAAACATATACTTCATGTGTTTCAAAAAGTATGAACATATTTTCTTTTTAATCCGTTTGAAAAAAAATATCCTTTTTAAATTTGGAAATACTATAAACTTTTCTTTTTTTTTAATCTTAAATGATATAATTTATAATCACATAAATATCTATAGATAGTTTTACACCACAAGTTTCAAAATATTTTTATATTTTTTAATCTTCGTGCGTAGTCAGATGAGTTAATTCTTTTTGGAAGGGAGGCAGTAAGATTTAAGTAGCTCGTAAATTTTATATTTCGATATTCTAAAACTTTTCACTAAATTGGATGATTATCTATGAGGTATTCGAATTTATAAAAACCGTTGGTAAAAATACTAAAATTATAAAATTTACCAGTATAAAGTAAGTATATAGAGTAACCTAATCTTTTGATTTTTCACCTAGATTAAAACTTATCATTGTTGAACAATTTTCAAAATAATACTTCATTCGTTTCAGTTTATATGACAGTCCTTTCATTTTGTTACGTTTCAAAATATTTGCCATCATCATATTTATACAACTTTCATAATTTTTAAAATGTAAATTTATATTACTCATATTTTAACTTTGATATGGCGTTTGCTTTTCTTTCCACTATATTTTAAATATTTTCATCATTACTAATATATTGTATACTGGTGGAACCGAGTTCATGATAAGCCAAGCTCGAGACATAGCAATAAGGGACCGAAATCGAGCCAAAGTCCCACCGGATTAGAACCCGGGGGCATGACGCCTGCCTTCGAGAATATCGAGGCCATGATACCGGAATCGATCCTAGCCTCGAGCGACATCGAAGAACATTGTCAAACAATCCAGCATAGCCTATAGAAGGCCGAAATATTCTGGACTAGCCGAATATTACGGTGGGGATCTCGGCGTGTATCGATACAGAGCCGACAATCAGTGAATCAGAAGATTTTTTACCTTTTATAGAGTTGTACCTAAAATAAGACTCCCCTACTATATAAAGGGGGTCTAATAAATTATTTTGACACATTATAACACGTACTCAAAAGCAATACATTATTATTTTATCTGTCTTTAAGCTCCCATTATTCTGTTTATCGACACCGGCTGTGATAAGCCCGGCTCAAGGGTAATTATTCCATCAAGGCTAAAATTATCTAACTCGTGTGGTTTGAATTTATCTTATCTTTGTTTACTCAATAGCAACTTAATTTATTACTTTGTGTCAAGTTAATCCGCGTATCCTTAAAACCATTTATAAATTTAATTGTTATCCGATTTTGAGGGTAAATAGTTTGGCGCCCGCCGTGGGGCTAAGGATAATAGCGGCAATTTGATACAAATTCCCATAACACACCCTATTTTACACTTGTTCTTTAAAGTGTCTTTGATCACAGGTTAAAATCAAAATGTCAAACCCACAGTCTGCCCATCTAAATACAGATACGGAGTCCAGCCACCATGGCGAAAACAACAATGCAGCACCCGATAAAGAGGTGCCCCCAGTCGATCTCGGCGGAGTCCTAGTGACGGATCCCATCGACGCCAGTTCACATGTGGCCATCAACACAAATTTGCCTACCGATCCCGAGAACAACGTACACAGAGAAGTTCGATCAATTGCCCGGAATACGCACGACGGTGAAAATAATGAGATCAACTTGCGAGTGATCTTCGAAATGTTACAGGCTCAACAGGCGGCGATATCCCAGTTGCAGGACCAAAGCCGAGAGCCGAGCAGGGTTGAGCCCGAGCCATCCCGAGAAGTCACCCTTAGAAATGAACCGATCACGGAGAAGCCGAATGAAAATGAATCGGGGACTAACCCCGAGATCATAAAAATGCTTGAGGAATTGAAAAAATGGATAGAATCGGGAGAGAAGAAAATCGAAGCCAATGACAAAAAGGTGAAAACCTACAATTCCAGGGTCGACCAAATCCGAGGAGCACCTCCGATATTGAAGGGCCTGAATTCCAAGAAGTTTGTTCAAAAAACATTTCCTCCGAACGCAGCACCGAAGCCGATACCGAAAAAGTTCCGCATGCCTGAAATTCCTAAGTACAACAAAATGACCGACCCAAAAATGCATGTGACCTCCTATACATGCACCATCAAAGGGAATGACTTGGAAGATGACGAGATCGAACCTGTCTTGCTAAAAAAGTTCGGGGAAACTTTATCCAAGGGAGCTATGATATGGTATCGTTCGAGCATGTGACCTCCGATTCATTCGTAAAAGCACACGCCGGGGCTATCAAGGTCGAGTAAAAGCACACGCCGGGGCTATCAAGGTCGAGACCAGGAAGTCAGACCTTTTCAAAGTGAAGCAGAGGGATAACAAGATGCTCAAGTAATTCGTGTCCTGGTTCCAAATGGAACGGATGGACTTGCCTCCGGTCGTGGACTATTGGGCCGTTCAGGCCTTTACCCGGGGACGCAATGCTCGAAGCTCGTTGACTTCACAGCAGTTGAAGAAAAATCTGGTAGAATACCCGGCTGTCACTTCGGCCGACGTGCATAATCGGTATCAATCAAAAATCAGGGTCGAAGATGATCAACTCGGGGCCACTTTCGGGTCCGTTTATCCCGTCAGATCAGTTGACAGAGTCAGGAGAGACATTGATCGTGAACCACGGTCGAACAAGGATCGGTATCCGCCATACAATGGAGACTGAAGAGGTGGTGGATCTAGTCGAAACCCCGTGAAAAGTGAAAGAAGAAGTGACCGAGGTCAAAACAACCGGGAACTCATGAGCAAAAACAGTTTCGACAGGCCCATCGGGCTGAAAGAAGCGCCAAGACTATCAGAGTACAACTTTAACGTCATCGCCGCCGCCATTGTATCCGCCATTGGACGTATCATAAATACCATATGGCCTCGACCTCTACAGTCTGATCCAGCCCAAAGGGATTCTAACCTAATGTGCAAATATCATGGCACTCACGGTCACACGACCGAAGATTGCCGATAATTGAGAGAGGAAGTAGCTTAGCTATTCAATAACGGGCATCTCCGAGAGTTCCTGAGCGACCGAGCCAAGAACCACTTTAGGAACAGAGATTCTGGTAAACAGACTGAACAAGAGGAACCTCAGCACGTCATCAACATGATCATCGATGGGGTTGATGTTCCCAGGTTCCAATGCTGAAGTGCACCAAAGTATCTATCACAAGGGAAAAATGAACTCGGGATTATGCGTCGGAGCGAACCTCGTCCTTTAACGATGAAAACACTGAAGGGATCGTGCAACCCCAAAATGATGCACTGGTAATATCAGTACTTATAAATAAATCTCGAGTTAAGCGCGTATTAATTGATCCAAGTAGCTCGACCAACATCATCATATCGAGAGTCGTGGAATAGATCGGCCTGTAAGAACAGATTGTGCCCGCGGTCCGAGTCCTAAACAAGTTCAACATGTCATGTGAGACCACTAAAGGAGAGATAACATTATCGTTTAACACCGCTGGTACCGTTCAGGAAATAAAATTCTATGTGATCGAAGGGAACATGGGGTATAATGCTTTGTTCGGGAGACCATGGATTCACAACATGAGGGCGGTACCCTTGACTCTGCACCAGGTGTTGAAGTTCCCGACGTCGGGAGGAATAAAAATAGTTTATGAAGAATAACCGACCGCAAAAGAGATGTTCACAGTCGACGAGGTGGTCCCGATATCCACACTTTTGACACCGAAGGAGCTGGGTCCAGTCACCAAGGGAGAAACCAAATATCAACTACTGACACCGACTCCGTCCCGACCGAATAAGCAGGAGATGGGCGAGGACGACGACTACGGGGTTCCCAGGTCTTTCATAGCTCCCGATGATTCCGACGCTACCAAATCGATGGTCGAGGAACTGGAGCAAGTCGTATTGATCAAACACTTGCCCGGTAGAAAGGTATACCTGGGCACGGGGTTGAATCCCGAGTTCAGGAAAAAACGCATTCAATTTCTTATAGCTAACGAAGATTGTTTCGCGTGGTCCCACCTTGATATGACAGGGATCCCACCAGAAATAACCATTCGTAGGCTAAGCTTGGACCCGAAGTTCCACCCGGTCAAGCAGAAGAGGAAACCCCGGTCCGAGTTCAAACATGCTTTCATCAAGGACGAGGTATCTAAACTCCTTAAAATAGGATCCATCCGGGAGGTAAAATACCAGGACTGGCTAGCAAACGTAGTAGTAGTCTCCAAAAAGGGAAACAAATTAAGAATGTGTGTGGATTATAAAGATCTGAATAAAGCGTGTCCCAAGGACTCTTTCCCTTTGCCTAACATCGATCGCATGATCAATGCGACGGCTGGCCACGAGATCCTCAGTTTTTTCGACACCTATTCCGGGTACAATCAAATTCGGATGGACCCGGGTGATCAGGAGAAAACTTCCTTCATCACCAAGTATGACACCTACTGCTATAACGTGATGTCGTTCGGACTAAAAACCGCTGGCGCCACTTACCAACGCCTAGTAAATTGGATGTTCGAATAACAAATAGGAAAATCAATGGAGGTTTACATTGGCGATATGTTGGTTAAGTCCCTACGAGCAGAGGACCATTTGGAACATTTGCAGGAAACGTTCAGCATATTGAAGAAATACAATATGAAGCTGAACCCGGAGAAATGTGCATTTGGAGTCGGGTCCGATAAATTCCTCGGATTCACGGTATCCAACTGGGGGATCGAGATCAACCTCGATAAGATAAAGTCCATCGAAGATATATATCACTATTATGGACGATGTGAAGGCCGTACAAAGGTTAACCGGACGTATAGCCGCCTTGGGACGATTTATCTCTAGGTCATCCGACAAAAGCCACCATTTGTTCTCACTGTTGAAGAAAAAGAATAAATTCTTATGGACCCCGGTGTTCCAATGGGCCTTGGAGGAGTTTAAGCGATATCTATCAAGCCCACCGCTATTTCACACGTCGAAGACAGACGAAAATCTATACTTGTAATTGGTAGTATCGAAAATAGCGGTAAGTGGAGTCCTGGTCCGAGAGGAGAAAGGTACGCAATTTCCAATTTACTATGTTAGTAGGACCCTTGGCGAGGCCGAAACTAGGTACCCTCACCTAGAAAAGCTGGCGCTCGCTTTGCTAAGTGCCTCTAGGAAGCTAAAATCGCACTTCCAATGTCACCCCATATGTGTCGTAACCACTTACCCATTGAGGAATGTAATGCATAAATACGAGCTCTCGGGACAGTTGGCCAAATGGGCCGTAGCGATCAGTGGGTATGACATCTAATATCGGCCTTGGACCGCCATTAAGTCTCAAATTTCGGCTGACTTTGTGGCCGACTTTACACCGGCCCTAATACCCGAGGTTGAAAGAGAGTTGTTATTGAACTCGGGGACTTCTTCGGGAATCTGGACCCTCTTCATGGACGGTGCCTCGAACGCAAATGGGACCGGACTTGGAATTGTATTAAAACCACCCGCAGGTAATGTAGTTAGACAATCTATTAGGACTGTATTATTAACTAACATTGAGACCGAGTATGAGGCCATGATTGCAGGTCTCGAACTGGCCAGAATCTTGGGAGCAGAGGTGATCGAAGCCAAGTATGACTCCCTCCTTATGGTGAACCAAGTTAATGGGACGTTCGAAGTCAGAGAGGAACAAATGCAAATATACCTGGATAAAATGCAGGTAACGTTACACCGGTTCAAAGAGTGGACTCTACAACATGTGCCTCGGGATCAAAGCAGCGAGACCGATGCCCTTGCTAACTTGGGATCGTTGATCGATGACGATAAGTTCAACTCGGGGCGGTCGTACAGCTCATGAGATCAGTAGTAGAAGAAGGTCACGCCGAGATAAACTCAATAAGTCTAACTTGGAACTGGAGAAACAAATATATAGAATATCTTAAGACCAGAAAATTGCCCTCGGACCATAAGGAATCAAGGACTCTAAGTACGAAGACAGCCCGGTTCAGCCTGTCCGAAGACGATACATTATTACGGAGAACGTTTGATGGCTCACTCGCAATATGTCTAGGACCAGGAGACACCGAGTATGTTCTGAGGGAAATCCACGAAGGCACTTATAGAAATCATTCAGGCGCTGAATCATTAGTTCAGAAAATAATCAGAGCCGGCTACTACTGGATCAACATGGAAAAGGACACAAAGGAGTTGGTACGAAAATGTGACGGATGTCAAAGGCACTCTTTGATGATTCCTCAGCTCGGGGAGATGCTACATTCAGTTTTGTCACCCTGGCCTTTCATGAAATAGGGGATGGACATCGTCGGCCCCCTTCCATGGGCACCCGATAAGGCTCAATTTATATTGTTTATGACTGACTATTTTTCTAAATGGGTGGAAGCTCAGGCTTTTGAAAAGTTCAGGGAGTAGGAAGTCATTAATTTCATCCGGGACCACATAATATGTCGGTTTGGAATGCCGGCCGAGATGGTGTGTGACAATAGGAATCAGTTCGTCGGCAGCAAAATAATCAAGTTTCTCGAAGATCATAAGATCAAAAGAATCCTGTCGACGCCCTATCACCCTAGTGGGAATGGACAAGCGGAATCCACGAATAAAACCATACTCCAGAACCTCAGAAAGAGATTGAATGATGCCAAAGAAAAATGGAAAGAAATCTTGCCCGAAGTCCTATCGGCATACCGTACAACCTCGAAATCCAGTACCAGGGCCACCCCGTTCTCGTTAGTTTACGGTGACGAAGCTCTAATACTGGTCGAAGTCGGATAACCGAGTCTCATGTTCTGATATACAACCAAAGAATCAAACAACGAGACTATGAATACGAGTCTGGGACTGTTAGATGAAAGACGTGAAACCGCCCTCGTCCGAATGGCCGCCCAAAAACAACGAGTCAAGATGTACTACAATCGAAGAGACAACCTTCGACACTTCAATATTGGGGACTTAGTGTTGAGGAAGATCACATTAAACACCCGGAACCCGAATGAAGGAAAGCTGGGACCGAACTAGGAAGGTCCGTATCAAATTATCGAGATCACCGGAAAAGGGTCGTACAGACTCAGAGCAATGAACGGTGAATGGTAACCGAACAACTGGAACGTAACTCACTTGAAATGGTATCACTGCTAAGGTACGACCCCGTTTACTTCTTTTATTTATCTATATTTTTAACTAACGCTTGAAGGTATCCGTCAAAGAACGATACAATATTTTAGGCCTGAAAGCACTCGTTGCACTCTTTTTTTCTTGAATCGATTTTGTCCCAAATGGGTTTTCCGCCAAGGTTTTTAATGAGGCAACAATAGATCGTGCTAACTTAGAATCGAAGACTAGTTGTCAACAGTATTTGAGGCTTCTCTATGATCGACTTAGAACACCGGGGGGCATCACCGGGGGATAAATGATTTTGGCAAGGAAAGAAACTTTGTGCTCGAATAGTCTAGGCTCGATTGATAGGATTTACTGTAAGGGCCAAACGGTCGAATGAATTGTGCCCACATAGACCACTCGAGTCCGGACCCAAAGCTTGAACATACGTGTAACTCTATATATTATGCACAAAAGTTAAAGGAAGTTTCTACCTTGCGGATAAATATTTTGCCCATTGAAAATTTTTCTTTCTTACATTCGATCCCCCGAAGACATAGAGCCCAAGGGCCACTTTACTCGGGGACTGCCGCCCAAGGCAGGTTTGCACAGCCCGGGATAATAAAGTCCGGGGGCACAAAGCTTATTTGGAAGTGCCCGAACTTTAAAGGCTACGACCACCCCATTTGGGAACGGTTATCTCGATTTAGCCCGGATGACTCGGGGTAAAAAGCCCATTGGGCAACACCCAAACTAGAAAGGCTACGACCGTATTAAAATGGATCGAAAACGTCCGAGACCCATAACAAAAAATAAAGCCTTCAAAATTTCTAAGCCGGTTCAAAAGGCTACCCTCAGCAAATTATAATCTAAAAAGTTCTAAGTATTTTGGGAAAAGTTTCCGGTCATACCGAGCCCCCATGAATCGTAAACAAAATAATATCGAAAGAAAGGCCTGTTCGAACCTCCAGGCAAGGACTAAATATTACATGTTAAGGCATTTCGATATCTTTGCAATCATAAAGAACAAAACAAAAGGAAACAAGCTTAAAAACTATCGAAGGGAAAAAAGAGCCTTATATATATATATATATGAAAATATCTTTACAAAGGCCAAAAGACCTTGTCAAAAAATGTACAAAAGTATAAGAATACAAAAACAAAGAAAAATATACAAGGCACTTAAACGGCCTGGTCTCCACTGGAGCCCGCCTCGTCACTGGCACCATCAGAGTCTTCTCCATCCCTAGATCCGTTCGAACCCTCAAAGTCTTTTTCATCCTCGAGATACGCCAGTTTCTTGCCCTCGGCTTCAAACCCCTTATCACTTCCGACCTCGGCCGATAAATCAAAACCCTGAGCATGAATTCTTTGAGGGCCTCCTTTCTGGACTGCCACTTCACGTATTCGATAATATCTTTCAGCCGATCCTAGGCAGCCTCAGCATCGGCCTTATACTGGGCCACCATCTCGTCGGCATCAACTTTGGTCACTTCAACCACCGACTTGGCCGATGTAAGCTCTTTGCAAGAGTCTCTCGATTGGAAACGGCGGAGCTTAGCTGAGACTGAAGCTCCTCAACCTTTTCGGACCGATCCTCAACCTTCTCCTTCGCCGCCCGAAGCTAGGCCTCCACCGAGGCCAACTAAACCCGAGCAGTCTCCTTTTTCGAGGCCAGACGGTCCATCCTGCCTCTCCACTTTTCGGCCTCGACCTTGACTGCATCCATCTCGGCTCGAAGTTGGTCGATCCAACCAATCTTCTACTGGACATGTGGGTTCCGACCATTAGTCACCGTGTCTATATCATCCTCACTAACTTTAAAGATTTTTACCTGTTCAACCAGGTTGGCGTGTTCTTTCTGAGCCACTTCCAATTCAGCTCGAAGGTGCTTAACATCTCGTTCACGTTGCTCGCTGAGAAATTTATAGGTATCTCTCTTCTCACTAAGACCTCTGACTTCGGCTTTGAGCTGGCTAAACTCATCCCGATACCGGAGAAAAGTTTCATGGTGAAGCACCGAGGCCTACAAATACGAAGAGGAGGAGTTGAAATCATCGAGAGTTATTTAAAGTTACCCGGTTCAACGCCTGCTGTGCTTCGTTGAATAGGTAGGGTGCATCTACCTCGTTCATTTTGGCTTGGTCTTCCTTGGTCACAAGGCACCGGAGGCAACTGGCCACCCCTACAGGGGCGGAAAGAATCTGGGCACCCTCCGTAATGGAGATGATGATGGATCTTTTTCGGTCATGATCCACACTCGAGGCAGGGAACCGGTTGATCTGTTTCGGGCTCGAGGTAGGCCCACTTGCTCCCGAAGACGGACTCTTCTTCTGTAATGACTCGACCGGTTGTTTTACTTTCTAGAATTCCGTTCCCCTAAATAAGACTCCCGGTATGTGATTTTACTATTTTATGTCTTGCGGAGGTGGTTAGTTTGAGATTTGGAAGGGTTCGGGTTGAAATCGGGACAATTGGTTCCTTAAGTTGGCCTTAAAAGGCTAAGTTTGACTTTGGTTATTATTTTGAGTAAACGACCTCAAAATTGAGATTTGACAATCCCAATAGGTTCGTATAATGATTTTGTACTTGGGTGTATACTCGGATCGGGTTTTGGATGACCCGAGAGCGTTTCGGTGCCTAATAGTGAAGGTTGGCTCTTTGAAGGTTTAAAAGTTCTTTAAATTTAGTTTCGAGCGGGTTTTGGTGATATCGAGGTCCAAACAGAATTCTGAAACCGGGGATGGTTAAGTAATGTCATTTAAGACTTGCACGCAAAATTTGGTATCAATTCGAGTAGTTTAAGTACGTTTCGGCGCATTGGGAGTAAATTGAAGAACTTGAAGTTCATACGTTTGATTCAATTGGTTTTGGGGTGCGATTCTTAGTTTTAATGTTGTTATGGGAGTTCTGAGAATTTGGGTGAGTCCGTTTTATAATTCCAAACTTGTTAGTATGTTCGGATGGGGCCCTGGGGGCCCCGAGTGTCAATTGGATGAGGCTCAGACCAAGTTGGAAGTTTGGAGCAGCTGATGAAACTCCAGTTCTGTCATAATTGCATCTGTGCTTGGCCAGCCGCAGGTGCGAGCTCGTAGGTGTGAGCCAAGAGCCGCAGAAGCAAACCATTAAGAGCAGCCCAGCCACCACAGATGTGCAATATTTAGCGCACCTGCGTGACCGCAGGTGCGAGGGACCTGATCGCAGGAGCGGACGAGCTCGTAGAAGCGGCCCTAATGATCCGCAGATGCGAAGCCTGGCTAGGTGAGAGGAATGCTCACCTGTAGGTATTTTTCCACAGGAGCGGGACCGCAGATGCGGCCAAGGCACCGCAGATTCGGCCAGGGCACCGCAGGTGCAGAAATTTCTGGGCAGAAGTGTTCATTTAATACGAGGTAAGTCTCTTTTCTAACCTTGTAAGAGAGAATTAACCCCATAGGTGAACTTAATCAATATGTACTTCTCTTTGTGGGGGCGTGGGGGTCTATATACGCACGATGTGATGAGAGTCCGTGCGTAGCTACTAATCATGCCTATGTCCGGGTAGATTTAGGCTTACACCATGTTTTGTTGATACCGTTGCTTGTTTACGCTTACTAGTTGTTGGATTAAAGTGGAAGTTGAGGGTTTCAATATTTAAAGCTCCAAGTTGAATTTCTTATTTTTAGAAAGGAATCGAGAAATACTACAATGAATTGAGAAATTATATGTTCAACCGCTTCGCAAATATGTTCCGCGAGAGGGGTAAACTTCCACTACTCTCATGGGAGCGGGCAGTTCACCTCGGCAGGATTCATTGATATATTATATGGTTCAGGTCGTTCGACCTTCGGCAGTGCACAATATATTATTATGTATATTTGGATCGGGCCGTACGTCCTCGGCATAACTCGTGCGTAGTGATGCCGAAATCCCTTATTTATATTTAATAATGTTTTACGGACTTGAAAAGAGAAAGGGATAGATGAGACAAATGGTCTGATTCTTGCTTGAAAGAAGGATTTGCCTACTTACTTTTGAGCGCTATTATCATTGTATATTACATGCTTAATTAGAACCTCACATTATTATGTTTTTGGCCCTTAGTAAGTGTTGAAGTCGACCTCTCGTCACTACTTCTTCGAGGTTAGACTAGATACTTAATGTGCACATGTTGTTTATGTATTCACGATATACTTCTGCACTTGATGTGCAGGATCTGAGGCAGGTGCATCTGGTTACCAGTCCGGCACGCACACTTGACTTCTAGCTCGAGATTACACGGTGAACTGCCCTTCCGAGCCGTTCAACAGCAGCCAGAGTCTCTCTTTTGGATTTATATTTTTGTCTATTTCCTTGAGACAGTAGATTAGTATCCTTTTTATATTCTACTAGTAGCCCACATACTTGTAACATCAGGTCTTGGCACACACTAGTAGACTTATGATTTTGGATTTATTGTTATGACTTCGATTTGCACTCAGTTGCTTTTGTTTAATTACTTTACAACAGTAAATTTCTAAAACCTTTATCAATGAGGGAAGTTATTCATTTTGCAAACATATTGAAAGTGGAAACCACTAGATTTATCAGTGTTGGCTTGTCTAACAATGGTATTGGGCGCCATCACGGCCTATGAGGAAAATTGGGTCGTGATAACATGGTATCAGAGCACTAGGTTCACGTAGGTCTCACAAGTTATGGGCAAGCCTAATAGAGTCTTGCGGATCGGTGCGGAGACGTCTGTACTTATCTTCTATAGGCTATGGGGTGTTAGGAAACTACTATTTATTTATCTCATATCGTGCAGTTGATGGTGTGCAAAGTTTCTTCCTCTTATTCTCTCATAGATGGTGAGAATGCGCACAACAGACGTTCTAGACCCGGGAGGGGCTGCTCCCCCTGTGGCTAGAGGCCAAGGCAGAAGACGGGGAGGGCACCAGCCCGAGGTAGGGGGCGAGGATGTCCTAGAGTTTTCCCGGTTTTACCTCCAGTGAAGCCAGTGGAGGATCCCATTATGGATGAGCAGGGTGAGGTGCCCGCAACAGAGCCATCCCCGGTAGATTTCACGTTTGCACCAAGATTTAAGGAGGTCATGAGCCATATGGTGCGGTTCAAGGATTCTATGACCCATGCTGGTTTATTTCCAGTAGACCCAGCCACATCTCAGGCGGGAAGGGGAGCACAAACACTACTGCTCAGGAACCTTGGCATGCAGCTGCCGTATATCAGACCCCGGGTACACTACCCGTGGGCAGGGCCCAGCCAATTACAACGATCGTACCTGAGCCTAGACCAGCTGCGATCGGCGAGCCTCGGAAGCTTTAGGACAGATGGACTAGGCTTCACCCTCCGGTCTTTGGGGGTGAGCGACATGAGGACCCCCAGGACTTTATTGATAGGTGTAGGGAAAAATTGCACAACATGAGCATATTGGAGTCTCATGGGGTAGATTTCACTACGTTCCAGTTAGAGGGCAGAGCACGTAGGTGGTGGAAGTCTTATTTTCTTGGCAGGCCAGCGGGTTCTCCTCCCATGACTTGGGACCTGTTCGCCCGCCTATTCTTGGACAGGTATATTCCACCCTCCTAGAGGGAAGAGTTGTTGTGTCAGTTTGAGCAGCTCGAGCAGGGTCAGATGTCAGTAACCGACTATGAGGCGAGATTCTCTGAGTTGTCTCGCCATGCACTTATGATACTTCCTATCGATGCAGAGAAGGTGCAAGGGTTTGTTGCGGGGTTGCACTCTAGTATTCAGGCTAGCATGGCTCGGGAGGTTGAGATGGGGACTTCTTATCAGTTGGTAGTGGAGATTGCTCGGAGGATTGAGGGTTACCGTCAGAGGGGTAGAGAGCAGATGCAGCGGGACAAGAGGTCCCATTTTTTTGGAGAATTCAGAGGCCCCCATATTCATCACCACCACCTCCTCGGGGTATTCCCGCGCGACCCTATTTTAGTGCCATGCTGGAGAGTTCTTACCATTTGCCAGCTATTCAGGGTTCTCTTAGTGGGTACTCCGGTTATCAAGGTTCTTCTAGTGTCTACTTCAGTGCCATGCCGGAGAGTTCTTACCGCCCACCAGCTATCCAGGGTCCTCTCGGTGGGTATTCAGGCCATCAGAGTAAGACTTCAGGGCAGCCATCCACTGCTCCGAGAAGTTGTTATGAGTGCGGGAATCCTAGTCACATAAAGAGGCATTTCCCTAGACTTTGGGGCAAGGCAGTGCAGCAGGGTCAGTAGCCACACCAACCGTTCGGCCGCCCAGAGGCAGAGGGCAGGTGGGTAGGGGCCGTCTCATAGGTGGAGGTCAGGCAGGCGGAGGCCGGCCATGTGGTGCTCCAACCAGATTTTATGCTTTTCCGGCCAGGCCAGATGCAGTGGCCTCAGATGCCGTGATCACAGGTTTTATTTCTGTCTGCGGTAGGGAACCTTCAGTACTGTTTGATCCAGGGTCTACCTATTCATATGTGTCATCTCTGTTTGTTCATTTTCTGGATATTCCTCTTGAGTCCTTGGGTACTCCTATTTATGTGTCCACTCCTGTGGGCGATTCTGTTGTAATGGATCGGATCTATCGGTCTTGTATGGTCACATTCTGTGGATACGAGACTAGAGCGGATCTTCTGTTGCTTTATATGACCGACTTTGAGGTTATCCTGGGCATGGACTTGCTATCCCCATATCATACCATCCTTGATTGCCATGCCAAGATTGTTACCTTAGCGATGCCATAGTTGCCTAGATTAGAGTGGAAGGGTTCGTATGTCAGTGCATCTAATCAGGTTATCTCTTTTTTGAAGGCTCGACACATGGTCAAGAAGGGTTGTTTGGCTTATCTAGCCTATGTTCAGGATACTACTACAGCGTCTCTGGCGATTGATTCAGTACTAGTAGTCCGGGAGTTCTCCGATGTGTTTCCTTCTGATCTCCCAGGCATGCCGCCAGATCGTGATATCGACTTCTATATTGACTTAGCTCCAGGTACCCAGTCTATATCTATCCCACCGTACCGTATGGCTCCGAGAAAATTGAAGGAGTTGAAGGAACAACTTTAGGAGTTGCTAGGCAAGGGGTTAGTTAGACCGAGTGTATTACCTTGGGGTGCACCAGTATTATTTGTGAAGAAGAAAGATGGGACTATGCGGATGTGCATTGATTACCGCCAGTTGAACAAAGTCACCATTAAGAACAAGTACCCGTTGCCGCGTATTGATGATTTGTTTGACCAGTTGCAGGGTGCTAGGGTGTTCTCCAAGATCGACTTGAGATCAGGGTACCATCAGTTGAAGATTCGGGACTCAGATGTTCTGAAGACTGCTTTCCGTATTAGATATGGCCATTTTGAGTTTCTAGTGATGTCCTTCGGCCTAGCTAATGACCCAACGACGTTTATGGACTTGATGAACAGGGTGTTCAGGCCTTATATTGATTCGTTTGTCATTGTCTTCATTGATGACATTTTGAGTTACTCAAGTAGCATGGAGGAACACGAGCAGCATTTGAGAGTGGTGCTTCAGACTTTGCGGGAATAGAAGCTATATGCTAAGTTCTCTAAGTGTGAGTTTTGGTTAAATTCTGTGGCATTTTTGGGGCATGTGGTATCGGGAGAGGGCATTAAGGTGGATCCCAAGAAGATTGAGGCAGTTCAGAGTTGGCCTCGTCCTACTTTGGCAACCGAGATCAAGAGCTTCTTGGGGTTAGCAGGTTAGGTCCGTGGAGGGCTTCTCATCTATTTCAACACCTTTGACTAGATTGACCCAGAAGGGTGCTCAGTTTTGTTGGTCCGATGATTGTGAGACGAGCTTCCAGAAGCTAAAACAGCTTTGACTACAGCACCAGTCCTAGTATTGCCTTCCGGTTTAGGGATGTATACTATGTATTGCGATGCTTCACACGTTGTCTTGGGTTGTGTATTGATGTAGGAGGAACGAGTTATTGTATATGATTCACGTCAGCTGAAGCCCCATGAGAAGAATTATCCCGTGCACGATTTGGAGTTGGCCGTAATTGTTCATGCTCTTAAGATCTGGAGGCATTATCTTTATGGGGTGTCCAATAAGGTTTACACCGATCATCGCAGTTTGCAGCATTTGTTCAAGCAATGGGATCTCAATCTGAGGCAGCGTAGATGGCTTGATTTACTGAAGGATTATGACATCATCATTCTTTATCATCCAGGCAAGGCGAATGTAATCGCGGATGCCTTGAGCAGGAAGGCAGAGAGTATGGGTAGCTTGGCATTCATTTCAGCAGAGGAGAGGTCACTAGCCTTGGACATTCAGTCCTTGGCTAATAGACTTGTAAGGTTGGATATTTCAGAGCCCAGTAGAGTTCTTGCTTGCGTCGTTGCCTAGTCTTCACTATTGGAGCAGATCAAGGCTCGATAGTTTGATGATCCACACCTGTTGGTTCTTAGAGAGACGATACTACAGGGTTTCCAAGGAGGTTTCTATTGGCGAGGATGGTGTCCTGCGACTTCAGGGTCGTCTGTGTGTTCCTAATGTCGATGACTTGAGGGAGAGGATTGTAGATGAGGCACATAGTTCTCGATATTCCATACATCCAGGTGCTACGAAGATGTATCGTGACCTGAAGCAACACTATTGGTGGCGGCGGATGAAAAAAGACATAGTTGAGTATGTAGCTAGATGCCTAAATTTCCAGCATGTTTCGTATGAGCACCAGAGGCCAAGAGGTCTACTCCAGCAGATCACTGTACCTGAGTAGAAGTGGGAGCGCATTACTATGGACTTCGTAGTTGAGTTTTCGCGGACTTTGCGGAAGTTGGATGCAGTTTGGGTCATTATAAAAAGATTTTCCAAGTCGGCACACTTCATCCCTGTGATGACTACATATACTTCGGAGAGATTGGCCCAGATTTATATCCAGGAGATAGTTCGGCTGCATGGTGTGCCTGTTTCCATCATTTCAGACAGAGGTCCTCAGTTTATTTCACATTTATGGAGAGCAGTACAGAGTGAATTGGGGACCCGTGTAGAGCTCAACACAACATTTCATCCACAGACCGACGGGCAGTCGGAGCGGACAATTTAGATATTGGAGGACATGCGCAAAGCATGTGTGATTGACTTTGGAGGAAAGTGGGATCAGTTCTTTCCCTTGGCCGAGTTTGCTTACAACAACCGTTACCAGTCCAACATCGATATGGCTCTATTCGAGGATTTATATGGTCGGCGGTATCGTTCCCCCATTGGGTGGTTTGAGGCCGGCAAGGCTAGGTTGTATGGTACTGATTTGGTGAAGGATGCCTTTGAAAAGGTAAAGTTGATTCAGGAGCGACTTCGCATAGCCCAATCCCGACAGAAGAGTTACGTGGATCAGAAGGCGTGTGACTTATCATTCATGGTAGCGAGAAGGTTCTCTTGAAAGTCTCGCCGATGAAGGGAATCATGCGGTTTGGGAAGAATGGCAAGTTGAGCCCAAGGTTTATAGGCCCATTTGAGGTATTGAGGCGAGTTGGGGAGGTTGCTTATGAGCTTGCTTTGCCTCCCAATCTATCGGGAGTTCATCCTGTTTTCCACGTGTCTATGCTTCGGAGGTATCATCCGGACTTGTCACGTATGTTAGACATCAGCACGATTCAGCTAGATGAGGGTTTGGGTTATGGAGATAAGCCAGTTGCCATTGTTGATAGATAGGATCGCCAGTTGAGATCCAAGAGGATTTCCACGGTAAAGGTTCAGTGGAGGGTCCAACCAGTCGAGGAGGCGACCTGGGAGTTCGAGAAGGACATGTGGAGCAGATATCCTCACTTGTTCAGCACTCCAGGTATGATTCTAGACCCGTTCGAGGACGAACGTTTGTTTAAGAGGTGGAGAATGTAACAACCTGACCGGTCAGTTTGCTTTCTAGAACCCCATTACCCTAAATAAGACTCCCCGTATGTGCTTTTACTGTTTTATGACTTGCGGGAGTTGTTAGTTTGAGATTTGGAAGGGTTCGGGTTGAAATCGGGACAATTGATTCCTTAAGTTGGCCTTAAAAGGCTAAGTTTAACTTCGGTTAACATTTTGAGTAAATGACCTTAGAATCGGGATTTGACGGTCCCAATAGGTTCGTATGATGATTTTAGACTTGGGCGTATGGTCGGATCGGGCTTTGGATTACCCGGGAGCATTTCGGCGCCTAATAGTGAAGGTTGGCTCTTTGAAGGTTTAGAAGTTCTTTAAATTTGATTTGGAGCAGGTTTTGGTGATATCGAGGTCCAAACAGAATTCCGAGATGGGGGATGGTTCCGTAATATCATTTAAGACGTGCACACAAAATTTGGTGTCAATCCGAGTAGTTTAAGTACGTTTTAGCGTATTGGGATGTAAATTGAAGAACTTGAAGTTCATAAGTTTTATTCAATTGGTTTTGGGGTGCAATTCTTAGTTTTAATGTTGTTCCGGGCATTCCGAGAGTTTGAGCGAGTCCGTTTTATGATTTCAAACTTCTTGGTATGTTCAGGCGGGGTCCTAGGGGCCCCAAGTGTCAATCGGACGAGGCTCGGACCAAGTTGGAAGTTTGGAGCAGCTGATGAAGCTCCAGTTCTCTCATAATTGCACCTGCGCTTAGCCAGACGCAGGTGCGAGCTCGCATGTGTGAGCCAAGAGCCGCAGGAGCGAACTATTAAGGGAAGCCCAACCACCACATATGCGGAATATTTGGTGCACCTGCGTGACCACAGGTGCGAGGGACCCGATCGCAGGAGCGGACGGGCTCGCAGAAGCAGCCCCAATGATCCGCAGATGCGGAGCCTGGCCAAGTGAGAGGAATGCGCACCTGCGGGGAATTTTCTGCAGGTAAGGGAACGCAGATGCGGCCAAGGCACCGCAGGTGTGGAAATCGCTGGGCAGAAGGGTTCATTTAATACGGGACTTAGGCCACTTCTAACACATTTTCTTTCACTCTTGGGAGATTTGAGAGTTTTTAAGGAGGGGATCTCGACCTAGTTTTTGAAAGTGAGTAATTTCTACCTAATGTGAGTTTAATACATAGATTATGGGTAGATTTTAACATGAACATTGTGGAAATCATGGGTTTGGATGAAAAATCAAGGTTTTGATAAAAATAGAATTTTACCACGAAAATGGTTATTGAACTTAGTGGAAATCATATATTTATGTTTCTAAGGTTATGGGTAACAACGTTTTTCAAAAAATTTTGGAATCCGGGCACGTGGGCCTGGAGGTCAATTTTTAGATTCTTGCATTTAGGGTTATGTAACCTCTTTAATAGTTGGAATACGAACTCTTGAGCACGTATTTATTAGTATCCTTTGTATATTCTGCTAGTAGCCCACACACTTATGACACCTGGTCTTAGCACACACTAGTAGACTTATGATTTTGGATTTATTGTTATGACTTCGATTTGCACTCAGTTCCTTTTGTTTAATTACTTTACAACAGTAAATTTCTAAAACCTTTATCAATGAGGGAAGTTAATCATTTTGCAAACATATTAAAAGTGGAAACCACTAGATTTATCAGTGTTGGCTTTCCTAACAATAGTGTTGGACGCCATCACGGCCTATCAAGAAAATTGGGTCGTGACATCTTTGGTACCTTTAAGTCACCCAATCTGGTGACGTCCTCCGTGGCAGTGGAATCCACGCCATAAAAAAAGTCGCGGAAAGGGTCGTCTGCCTCATGGTCCCCCTCGTTGGGGCGTTCTTTAGACATTTGGGCCTCGTTGTACATAGACTCAGTAAACGAGGGTGACTCGGTGATGTCTATCACATCGAGTGCCTCCTTCGGGGCACTGCCCGCATCCCGGTAATCCTCGGCTCCGGCCTCCTCATCGACCTCTTTAGCTCGAGATAGACCGGCTTCACGGTTCTCTGGTTCTGAGGCCCCCTGCCTTTCAAGCTTCAATGACACGCGGGCCATAAGAATCCGATAGAGAGAATCCGAAGGTGGTGATCGGGTACTGGTGCTTTCTTTTGACTTGTGCACCTTCCTTCTTCTTATTTTCTTTTTCTCCGAGCTTGGAGAACTCGGAGCCCTTTTTCTTCTCTATTCTTCTCTTTGGCCTGTCTAGGAGCAGGGGACTCGGTAGGTCAGTCCTTGCCACCGGCTGGAGGCCTCAGCTCGACATCATTAGATAAGCCTGCAAAAAGAAGTAAAGGGAGTAAGGGCTTAATATTAAAAGAGGAATCCTAATACTACCTACTCGGTAAAAAAGTCTCACCATGGGAACGGGCCTCCCAACGGCCCTTCGAGAGCTTGCGCCACAAGCGCTCGAAAATATAGAATCTGTGATACGATACCCTCGACCCTCTCCTTGAGTTGAGGGACAACGTTCGGGACCCGAGCAGCGATTGCACCACCACAAAGCAACGGTAAGAAAAAGAGAAGTAAGTGTAAATTCGACATTCGAAAGTAAGTCATACTTACGTGAGGTATTCCATTTCTCGGGGAATGGCTTGCACTCAGCTGGGATTAAGTCTGAAGTCCTCACTCGGACAAAAAGGCCTTGCCATCCCCGATCCCGGTCCTCATCAATACTTGAGAACGGGGCTTTACTGGCCCGATGCACAAGCTTTATCAGTCCCCCTCGAAAGATTCGGGGACTGTATAAGCGAAGAAGATGGTCGATGGTGAACGAGCACCCATCAATTTTGTTCACGAAGAACCGGAGAAGGATCACGATCCTCCAGAGCGAAGGATGAATCTGACCGAGGTATACCTCGTACCTCTTACAGAAATCTATGATGACCTGGTACACTGGGCCCAATGTAAAGGGATAAGTGTAAACACTTAGGTATCCCTCGATATGGGTGGTAATGGCTTCATCGGGGTCGGGAATTACTATGTATTTATCGGCCCAGTTGCAGTCTTTACGGACCGTAGGGAGGACTTCTTCAGTGATCAAGCAGATGTATCTCGAGGCCTCCTCACACCGGCCTTGTACGGAGGAAGGTTTTTCAACCTTGAAATCGACATTGACCGAGCATCCCCTAGGGATGAACATTTTCAAAGGGGGTTCAGGTACTGGTTCGTCGATAGCAGTGCGCGAAACGGTCTCCTCGGCCTCAGTAGCCGACCGCGAAGTAGAAGGGGTTTCTTTCTGGGGAACGGTTTTTGAAGTCTTTGCCATTTCTTTAAAAATGGAGAAAAATCTGAGAAAGGTGGAGAAAGAAAGAAAGTTGAAAGATTGGACTTGATGGCTTAAGATGAAGACGAGTAAAAATTCTTGCGAAGGATCTCGAAAAACCGGAGTAAAAGTGCTAGAAAGTATTGAAACGAGTGTAGAAGGTTTCGATGTAAAGTTAAAATGAACAAAGAAGGGGTATTTATAGTATTTCAGCGGCGTTTCTCATCCAGAGACGACCGACCGACGGCTGACATGCATTTAATGCTATTAACACTTGACTGACGAGACGTTTCAGTTGTTTTGTCATTTCTGTCATGGTGCATCGAAGCAAGAATCGGAAGCTCATGTCGTTTCTCGTCGTTTACTCTCCGAAAAACGAGGGGACTATCTATATACGGGTGGAACCGAGCTCATGATGCATCCTAGCCTCCGACGAGATAAGCCAAGCTTGAGACATAACAATAAGGGACTGAAATGGAGCCAAAGTCCCACCGGACTAGAACCTGGGGGCATGACGCTTGTCTTCGAGAATATCGAGGCCATGATCCCGGAACCGATCCTAGCCTCGAGCGACTTCGAAGAACATTGTCAAATAATCCAGCATAGCCAACAGAAGGCCGAAATATCCGGGATCGACCGAATATTATTGCGGGGATCTCGGCGCGTATCGATAAGGAGTCGGCAATCAGTGAATCAGAAGATTTTTTACATTTTATAGAGTTGTACCAAAAATAGGACTCCCCTACTATATAAAGAGGGCATAATAATTCATTTTGACACATTATAACACGCACTCAAAAGTAATACATTATTATTTTCTCTGTCTTTAAGCTCGTTTTCTTCTATTTATCGACACCGGTCGTGATAAGCCCAGCTCGAGGGCAGTTATTCCATCAAGGTTGAAATTATTCAACTCGTGTGGTTTGAATTTATCTTATCTTTGTTTACTCAATAGCAACTTAATTTATCGCTTTGTGTCAAATTAATCCGCGTATCCTTAAAATAATTTACAAATTTAATTGTTACTCGATTTTGAGGGTAAACATATATAATATACGTGAACTTAGTATATGAAACTCCATGTCAAGCAAAATATCGCCACTTAATTTAGGGAAAAAAATAAAAAAGCCTGATTTACAATTGGTAATTGAAAAATAGCTGCAGTTTAAAAAATAAATCGAAATTTAGCCACTATTTCATGTAAAGATAAAATCTGAACAAAAATAACCTTAAAAATCCGGAAATATTCCAATATAATATGCTGGAGTTCGAATATTTTACATATGAGATTCCAACATAATGTGCTGGAATTTCATAATGTGTTTGAGTTTCAACATAATATGCGGGAAGTTTATATGTAAGAGCTCCATAATCCTGCATATTATGCTGGAACTTTCGCTGTTGGAGTTCCAACATAATATTGTGAAAGTTTATACGTAAGCGAGCTCCATAATCCCGCATATTATTCTGCAATTTTTCGCTTTTCAGCAAAATAATGGATATTCTTCCATGACTTTGTAAATATTGGTTATTTTTCGATTACCAATCCGAAAAATAGTTAATCCGCGCTATTTTCTCCTTAATTTAAAGCTGAAGGAGTATTTCGTAACTTAGTTCGATAAATTATCTTTAATTTGTGCATAAATAAGGGCTTGAACTTTAACACAATTCTGATACCACGTAAAGAGAGCCCTGTCTTTTCGTTCAAAAGTACTCAGTAAATCTCTCGAATAAAAACCGCACTTAAAAATTAGGGAGAGTCCCTTTTAGGCTTTAGGGATTTTGTTTACCTTTAGTCGGCAGAGAAGACGACAAAACGAGTAAACCAAAAACCATACTATTAGCGGTCATGTTGTGAAATATTCTTTAGTACACTTTTTGGGGGAAGGACCAATCAGTAACTATGGAAAAGTAGATTTGCTCTAATCTTAGGTTAAAACCTGCTCCTCGAACCTTACTTATCCACTCCATATGTGATACTACATGCAACATTTTCTTTTGTTAATCACCAACGATGGGGCATGTTGCAATGGTTGAAATTTCTTCATGGTCTGGAATTTAAGTAGGGAAAGGGGTCAAATATACTTGAAATTTCTTCATGGTCTGGAATTTAAGTAGGGAAAGGGGTCAAATATACCCCTATATTTTTATATATGGCAAAGGGTCAAATATATTCATATATTTTCGAAAATGATCTAAGAGTATCCCGTTATACTATTAGGTTATCTACACCCTTCCTGTCATACTTTGGAAGAAATATACCCTTATTTTGGATGAAGTGTCATGTGACAGCACCAGATAAAAATCACTCATTTCTTTTTTTTACTCGATCCGTTTTAAAAAATCCACCACATAACCCGTTTTAAAATTCAGTTTTTTCAGTTTTTTTAAAGCATATATTTTATAAAAACTGGATTTTTTTTTGTAAAAACTGAAAAAAAGGAATTTGCAAAATATATATTTCTAAGTCTTTTCAGTTTTTCTAAAGTATTTTTTTTGTAAAAACTGAAAAAAATATTTTTTTTAAAAAACTAAAAAAAAAGACTATCCTAAAGCAGTGGACTACATATGCATTAGTTTTAAAAAAATGAAAATATTTTGTAAAATCTTTTTTTTCAGTTTTTACAAAAAAGATACTTTAAAAAACTGAAAAATATATTTTTCAGTTTTTTAAAGCATTTTTTTTAAAAAAATATTTTTTTATAAAAACTGGAAGAAAAAAACAATTTGCAAAATATATATTTTTCTGTTTTTTAAATTTTTTAAAGTATTTTTTTAATACTTTTTTTTTATTTTTACAAAAAAAATACTTTAAAAAAACTGAAAAGACTTAAAAATATATATTTTGTAAATTTTTTTTTTCTTCCAGTTTTTACAAACAAAAATAATCTAGTTTTTACAAAATATATGCTTTATAAAAATTAAATTTTAAAACGGGTCGGATGGTGAGTTTTTTAAAACGGATCGGATAAAAAAATAAAATAGGTCGTTTTCATCTGGTGGTGCCACGTGGAACTCCATTCAAAATATATATTTGTTCTAAAGTATGACAGGAAGGGTATAGATAACTCAATAGTATAACGAGGGGTATTTTTAGACCATTTTTGAAAGTACAGGGTATATTTGACCCTTTGCTGTTTAATATATTGTGTACATTTAACCTCCATTATACTATCGGGTTAAATTTACCCATACCGTTATACTATCTGGCCAAATTTACCCATACAATCAGCAAACTTTTAAAAATACCCCTTGATCTGTTAAGTAATCCAAAATCTCGCAAGTTCCTTTTATTTGGTGCAACGAATTCATTAAAATTGGGATGTTGCAAATACTTTTAGAATTTAGAAAAGCTACCTAATTTAGATTTTTCAATTTACTATACTTTGTTTATTCGGTTATATTATTTAATATTTTTTTCTCTAATTCAGAAAGGAGATAAATGCCAATTATTTCAAAAATAGTGGACCAAGAAGAACAACAAGTGATTTAAATAAAGAAATTTGGGAGATTTTAGATTACTTAACAGTTCAAGGGGTATTTTTAAAAGTTTGTTGATTGTAGAGGTAAATTTGATCCGATAATATAACGGTAAGGGTAAATTTGGTTCGATAGAATAACGAAAGTTAAATATAGATAATATATGAAAATAGATGGTATATTTGTCCCTTTTCCCATTTAAGTATTGGAATAGAATTTCTTTTTTTTTTTTGGTAGGGAATGATTGTTAATGGACCTAACTGACCCAAGTTCTTATCATTCTGGCCACTAATAATACATCTTTGATCGATGAGAAACTAACATTTTCCCAAGATGAGCTTGTATATTTTTTTTAAATGCAGGTGTGCAAACAGAGTCAGGAAAATCAAATATTCTTGTGGTGGCAGTTGATGCTAGTGGTACGACGCGAACTTCACAGTGCTCAAGCACCCAATACGCTTGGCTAGATTTAGTAAATTTGCTTAGGTAATTAAAAAAATATTTAAATAAATATTAAATGAATACCCATAATTAAATTTCTTTTTTCTCTTCTTTCAGAATTTTTATTGGCTAGCATCCATGACTTTAAATTCCTGAATCCGCGAGTAGTGATTCATGCCTTTGAATCTCTAATCAAGTTGATTTTGGGAAGCCAATAATTGTTGAAGCGATGACAGTTAGAGAGGCTTTTCAGATTGCAATTTGTAAAGGATAGAGTAATTAAGATTCATATCCTATCATATGCGAAGGAATTGATACTGATATTACAGGGATTGAATTCATCACCCGGTCACCTTAGGGACAACACACAGCTAGAAATTGGGCAAAAACCGATCAGTTTTGATCGGTCAAAAAATCGACCAAAGTTGGTCGGTTTTTTAATTTTTTTTTTTTTTTTTACGAAACCGACCAACCTTGGTGTTTTTTGGCGAAAAAATACGGGAAACTATTTTTGAGTCTCGCAAAATTTATTTTTCATGAAACGGACCAACTTTAGTCGGTTTTTTATTTAAATTAAATTAAATTAAATATTAAAAAAATCGACCGAAATCGTTCGGTTAATTCGGCCGGTCATTTTAAAAAACCGACCAACTTTGGTCAGTAATTTTATTTTTTAATAAAACCGACCAACTTTGGTCGGTTATTTTCGTGCGAAAATATAATTAAAGAGTATAAATGAAATAAAAGACAGTCTTAAAACAAAATGCACCAATGGTCTAGTGGTAGAATAGTATCCTGCCACAGTACAGATCCCGGTTCGATTCTCAGATAGTGTATTTTTTAATTACATAATTACAATACCGACCAACTTTAGTCGGTTTTTTCAGCAATATTTGTTTTTTGAATTTAACTGACCGATCAAAGTTGGTCGATAATTTCCGACCAACTTTGGTCGTTATGTCTTTCCGACCTTCAAAATATCGTCAACACGTAAATTATTGCGTTTTGGACGGTTATTGGCCATTACCTACCAACTTTGGTCGGTTATTTTGGACGATTTTGCCCGAATTTCTAGTAATGATGTAACCTAGATGTGTAGTTCGTTTTTTCTTTTATTAGAAGGAATAAAAATAGGTGTAGTTACCTTCTAGCTAATTTTTCAAAAATTTTAGTACATGAAGTATCTTGGGATGAGCAGTTTTCCGTATG
Source organism: Nicotiana tomentosiformis (assembly GCF_000390325.3). Lineage (NCBI taxonomy): Eukaryota > Viridiplantae > Streptophyta > Magnoliopsida > Solanales > Solanaceae > Nicotiana > Nicotiana tomentosiformis. The sequence continues at coordinate 28,111,140 of NC_090818.1, forward strand.
GCTTGTACATGAAACTCGTGACTCTTTTGCTTTGCTAATACACGAACATATAAGAGACTACTCGTTTTGATAAGAGAAAAAAACTTTGGGGCGGAGTCTAAATATACCCGTTGTTAGGCCACCGTTGAAGTTATACCCGCTTTTCACAAATATTTAGAAAATTTATCCACTTCAGAACACACTTAAGAGTTCGCATCTGATCACTAGAGATTTCACATCTAAACTTACAAATTTGGGATTTCGGAAACAGACCTGAAGCTCTTCTATGACTTAAAAGTGCAACTCTAGAATTAGATCTAAAGTTCTTTCATAATCGGGTATCTGAAGTTCTTTTATCTCTTTTATGCAACTTCAAAATTAGATCTAAAATTCTTCATTCTCTTTAGTGCAATTTCATAATCGAGGATATAAAGTTCTTTTATTCTTCAATGCAGCTTCAGAATTGGGGATCTGAAGTTCTATTATTTAAATGCGACTTTAGAATCGAAGCTAAAGTTAACAAGTAACAACTCTAAATTTTAATCTTGTTATGAAAATAATTATAATGTAGATATCTATTTATTACTCCGCTATAGATAATCATCCTGAAGAAGATTATCCGTTTGGTACTCTATTGAAATTTATTTACAAGCAGCTGATGCAGGCAGGTTGTAAGCAACTCAATGAAATGATTTGCAGCAATTTCTTATTAAACATGCAAGTTGCAAGTAGCTCATGCAGACAGCTTACAAGCAGCTCAAGAAAAACCTCGCAGCTGCTTCCTGAAAAGCCTCGTAGCTGCTTCCTTTCTTGTATAAATAGAGGAGTTTTTATTTCATTATGTACATGAGTTTGAAGTTGAATCATATATCATTCTCTCTCTATACTTGTCTTAGATTTAGTTACTTTATAGTTTTTATTTTATAACATGTTATCAGTACGAGACTCTGCCATTTTGAGCACTTACTTCGAATTTAATTTCTATTTTAGTGTTCATCTCCGATGTAAGGCGACACTCTTATGTCCGTGGTTAGATCTTGTTCATTCCGAGCATCATAAGGCAAATTATATCCTTGAGGTGGTGGGTTTTTCTTCTTGACAGTAGTGATGTAGATATCAGTTACATCTAGAGTGGCCAAATTTGCATAATTTAATTTGAGTCTTTTGCTTATATTTTAATATCTTAATCATCGCTTGCTTGGTTATATGTTACGTATACAGTACCTATTTTAGTATTTATTTTCATCCTAATTATCTTAGTAAAGGATTACAAAGTGGATAAAATTGTTAGATCCACTTAAACTCCAGCAGAGTTTGCAAGAAATATACAACCACCAGAAGTGGTTATATTTCGTATATCTCATTGTAACTAAATTTTGTTAACCACCATAAGTGGTATATGGCTATGACCACCAGAAGTGATAATTGAGGGTTTCTATTATTACAATTAAAGATAAGCTAGAGAAATATTCTCTATATTACATGTACGCCTCGATTTGCTCATGAAGTAGTAAATATTTTAAAAGAGGTTGAAACATCACAATTTGATGTGATTAATGCGCGTTCAAATAATTATGTTTGATTTCCTGAAGGATGAGAATTTTTGATAAATATTAATCCATTCCCTGAAGTAAATGCGATAATATTAATAAAGCAGTAAATATGAACGCGTTCTTGATGTAAATATATTATAATTCACTTCCAGAAGAGTTAATATGGATTGAGAGAATATATACTCAATATTTCGTATTTTAAATTTGCTCCTGAAGAAGTAACACAATTGAAATTTCCTCCCGAAGTAGGAAAATATTATGAAGAGGTGTTTTCTTGTGCTTAATCAATTATTTTATATTGTTTATTTGATTATGATTTTCTCTCATGATACCAGAAGTGTCTGAGCAATATTTGATAGTACAAAATGTATCAACAGCTCCTGAAGAGCTAACTGTTTGTCTAGAAGACACATGACACCGTAGTGTCTGATAAATATTAGATTGTGGATAATAAATAAAAGCTCTAGAAGAGCTTATATACAAATATGTCATTCATATTATATGATTATGGTCAAAACATATGTTGTAGTAAATCTGAAGTTTACTAATATAAATGGCTATCATATTGAGACTACAAATGACTGGAAGATTGAAAATCTTCATGTTTTCACAATCGTAGAAGGTAAAATAAAATGCATGTGAGAAGTGACCCGCCTTATTCTTCAATTTGTACTATATCATGTATCATAGTAAACTAGAAGTTTACTAATGCAAAAGCAATCACAGTAAACCAGAAGTTTTACTGAGGCAAAAGTTGCTACTGTAAACCAGAAATTTACTGATACAAAAGTAGCCATAGTAAATCAAAAGTTTACCGATGCAAAAGTTTATGCCATAGTAAACCAGAAGTTTATTTAGAGATAGCACATGCCATGATAAACTTGAAGTTTTCATTTACCATTTTCAAATGAGCTATTTGAGAATTCAGATAAGCATATACTGAAGAACTACAAGATTCTTCAAGAATTCTCTTGTGTTGCTTGTTATCATAATAAATTGATTATACCAGCTAAAGTTGGGACTAAAACCCCTGAATCCTGGAATATATAAAGAGGAATTTTTAGAAACCACTATTGTTTAGTGGCTATTAATTTTCTATATCTACCATTTACATAATTACTTCGTATAACTACTATTTAGTTATTACGCGATTGTATTTGCTGTATTCGCGCTACTGTATTCATGAATACATTAGCGAAATTCACCTAAAAAATAGGAGAGTCCAGCTGTGCGGCTGTATTCGCGCTACTGTATTCATAAATATAGTAGCGAAATTCACCTAAAAAATAGGGGAATCCAGTTGTTTAATAACGAAAAGAGGATCAATTAGCGTGTATCACTCCTAATTTAACTAAAAAAAATCAATTCTAAATAAATTTTGCTACTATTGTGCCGTATTCCATGTATTCGCATGACTGTATTTATGAATATAGTGAGGTAATTAAGAAATAGGGTGTATACCGTTATATTCAATTCGACTGTATACATTGTATTCAATTCACATGTATTCATTATTCACTATTATACATTATATTCAATTCACCACATTCAATTTGGATGTATTCAAATAACAAAAAATAACAAAACAAAGTGATATACATAAATACATGTGAAAAAATAATATATTTATACAAAAATATAATATATTTGAGTGTATTTGTATAGAATACAATGTATTTGTATCATTGTATGTGACTAAATAGCAAAGAAGAGAAGAAAGTGGAGACAGTGGAATCCAAATCGAAGTTGTGCTTTCAAGGAAGAAAAGGGCTTCGAGATTAGAAACAGAAGTGATTTCACAGAATGTGTTGACAGGTGCTTCTCTTTATGGATCGGTGGTGAGGTTTGCTTAATTTTTCATCTTTTTCTGTTGTTGCTTCTTTGTCTTTCTCTCCTTTTGCTTCTACTAGGAGTACTAGTATGTATTACTTCTCCTTTTTCTCAAGAGGCAGAGTTTGGTATGTATTCGTTTCTTCAGCCGAAGTTGGACGTTTATGACTATGGGCAGAGAGGATTGAGAATCTTGTTGAGAGAGAAGGAAGAGAGAGAGAGAGAGAGAGAGAGAGAGAGAGAGAGAGAGAGAGAGAGAGAGAGAGAGAGAGAGAATATAACTGGCGTATTTCATGCCTTAATGGTAGGGTATAAAATAAATATCTATTTTGCTATAAAATAGAAAAGGTAGCTATAGGTAATAATATTTTGAAATTGTTTTAGTTTATAATAAATAAGATGTAATAGTTTGTTATAGGATGTAAATTTTTCATATATAAAAGATGAATATGAGCTCATTCACCTATCATGTGAACCACTTATAGATGCATATATGAGATGGAAACATGTGCGTTTATTGTCAACCTGCAGTTTGGCATTTGAAATTGCCTTTCTTAATTAAAAGCATAATTTTTAGATTATGAAATCAAGATAGTTCATCTTGATGATACTGGTTTATATCCAAGCTAGTTTAGTATTGAATATCTCCTATTAATGGCTAAACTATTGCTTATGAGAACAAAGCCTCATGTGTTGGTCTAAGATTTTTAAAATTGCATACAACAACACTTGTATGTATCAGACCAACAAAATATAATAAGTCCTCCCCTCACAATTGGTTTAGGATCAGAAACCAAATATTTTTACTATCTAATAACTTTTGATGTGTGGTATATGATTAATTTCTCTACCACAATGCACAAAGATAGGTTTCCCAAAGAAGATTGGGGATATGAGTTAGTTTTTCTAATATTTGGAGGATAGAATAAACAGCTGGAAAATATGCTATTTGAATCGAATTATCATTAATATGATCCTCACTTAGAACATAATTCAAGTCAAACACCAGAAGTATTTGCTGATCCAAAATTAAATATCATATTTCAGATGCAAATGCTCCTATTAAAATTAAAGTCCCTGAAGGATAAAGTTTACTGCATACATGAAGCGTAGTAAACCGATCGGTTCCAAAGGTAACAATCCTTGAAAGGAATAGAAGCAAATGATCAAAATAATCATAATGAGGAGGAAATGAGCTCTAGAAGAGCCCACAGCATAACATTTCATGAAACTCCAGAAGAAGTTTAGGTACCTGAAAATAAAGAAAGTGATGAGATCTCAATAAGTTATGTCACTTGCGAACCGATACAAAATGATTATCGATGATATATTTGATACAATATAGTGCACAATATTGTGAGGATCAGACCTATAGTCCAGACACTTGAAGATGTCATGCCATTTAGATGCAAGTCATAACCTATATGACTTATTTGATCAAATTTATATAAAGATCCCTAGAGGATTTAAAATGTTTGAAGCATATAATTCAAAGTCTCGAGAAATGTACTCAATCAGATTACAAAAATCTTTGTATGATTTAAAACAATCAGGGCGCATGTGGTATAATCGCCTCACTGAATTGATGAATGAAGGTTATATAAATGATGGCATTTGTCCATGCGTTTTTACAAAGAAAATAACATCAGAGTTTGTTATACTTGTTGTTTATGTTAATGACATAAATCTCATAGAACTCCAGAAGATCTCCAAAGGGAAAAACTTTGTCTTAGTCTACAAATTGAATATTTAGCAGATGAGATCTTTATCCATCAATCTGTTTATACAGAAAATATCTTAAAACGCTTTTACATGGACAAAGTGTACCCATTAAGTATACCAAATGGGTGTTCAATCACTTGAAGTGAATAAGGATCCGTTATGATATCCAGAAGAGGATGGGGAACTCCTTGGTCCTGAAATACTCTATCTCAGTGCAATTGGTGCACTTATGTATCTTGCTAATGCTAACAAAGGTGGTGTAGATCATATCGGTCAGATGCAGGTTATTTATTCGATCCCCATAAAGTTCGATCTCAAATCGGGTATGTGTTTACATGTGGAGGTATTGTCATATCATGGCATTACACAAAGCAATCTATTGCTGCTATTTTCTTCAAATCATGCTGAGATAATAGTTATCCATGAAGCAAGTAGGGAATGCGTGTGGTTGAGATCAGTGATTCAATTTATTCGAGAAAAATGTGGGTTGGAATGTGATAAAAAAACTCGCAATATTATATGAAGACAATACTGCATGCATATCCCAATTAAAGGGAGGATTTATAAAAGAAGATAGAACGAAGCACATTTTACCAAAATTATTCTACACACATGATCTTCAGAAAAATGGTGACATCGATGTGCAATAAATCCGTTTAATTGATAATCCAGCAGATTTGTCCACTAAATCCTTGCCACCTTCAACTTTTGAGAAGATGGTATACAAGATTGATATGCGGAGACTCAAATATTTGGAACAAGATTTTTCATCAGGAGGAGTGAAATACGCGTTGTACTCTTTTTTTCTTACTAAGATTTTTCCCATGGGGTTTTTGTTGTAAGGTTTTTAATGAGGCAGCTAGAATTGAATATTACTAAATATGTGTACTCTTTTTCCTTCACTATGATTTTCCCACTGGGTTTTTCCTAGTAAGGTTTTAACGAGGCACAATATCTTTTAATGAACATCCAAGGGGGAGTGTTATGGGAATAATTATAATGTAGATGTCCATTTATTACTCCGCTATATATATAATCATCCTGAAGAAGATTATCCGTTTGGTACTCTATTGAAGTTTATCTACAAGTAGCTGATGCAGGTAGGTTGCAAGCAACTCATTGAAATGATTTGCAGCAGCTTCTTATTAAACATGCAGGTTGCAAGCAGCTCATGCAGACAGCTTACAAGCAGCTCAAGAAAAGCTTCGCAACTGCTTCCTGAAAGGCCTCGCAGCTACTTCTTTTATTCTATAAATAGAGGAGTTTTCAGTTCATTATATACATGAGTTTGAAGTTGAATAATATATCAATCTCTCTCTATACTTGTCTTTGATTTATTTACTTTATAGTTTTTATTTTATAACAAATCTCGATTTTTAGACAACGAAGAAGAAGAACAGAACAAGCAAACAACAAAGAACCAACAAAGATGAAAGCGAGTAGTGGTTTCTGTAAGTATGTTTTTGGTATTGTATTCTGATGTCTCGGTAAGGTGTTCTAAATATCCGATTACCATACCTAATATCAAATATTTTAAACACTTAAATTAAATACCTACCAAATATAGAAATCGAAATCCCAAAAATTTTCGATTTTGGTTTGATAATTCAGTATATATTAATGCACACCCTATATAGATTATCTTTTAGAATGCTTCTTATTTGTCTTTCATTTCACAACAACAACAACAACAAAAAGAGAAAAAGAAAGAAGCAAGAAACGAGGGTATAGGCGTACAGCATATGCCGAAGTCCAAGTTGTAAACACAGAAAAGTATACTAAAAATGTTGATATTTTCGTAAAAAATTATGTCTAACAACTGTCTTTTCATTTACTTTGTGTTTCCGATTTAGAGGCGGATCCAGGATTTAAATTCTATGGGTTCAACTTTTAAGATTTTTAACATTGAACCCATTATATTTTTAAAGTTATGGGTTCAAATCTATTATTTTTACAATTTTAATGAATTTTTACACATAAATTTCTACTAAGCGTCGAAAGTTATAGGTTCAATTAAACCCATAACAAACACACTACATCTGCCTCTGTCCGAATCATGAACTAGGGTTTGCATTCTTCAAAATTGAACTGTTGTTGTATAACCACAGATATAATATGCCCCACATTTCCTTTTGTAGAAAAGGTGCTACTGTTACTTCCTCTTGTCCATGCTCTAATGTCCCTTATTTGGGAAGCATGGCCACGATTTACTGTTTGGCACATTTATAGGTCATATCATCTCGTACAATATTCCCATTCATGAACACTTAACTTATACGTCTTTACATATCAGGTCACACTTATAATTGGCTATCTTTTCATGTTTTTTCATGAATTAGTGCTTCTGCCTACAAATGTATAATATTGGTGTTTACAATTGTTAAAAATTAAATATGTTTGAAATACTGATCCTAGTTTGTGGGTATCTCCCCTTTAAATAAATGGATTTTAGCTCTTCTTGTTTAATCTAGACGGCCTGACTGAGGACAAATGGTACCTCATAAGCCTAGACTAGAATATGTATCCGGATTATAAGAAAACTATTGGTTTAAGAATTTGGCTTTTGGAGGGAGAATTTTCCATTATATATTTTATAGTAATTCTCAGATGGGAATGAGGAGATTGAAAATTAGTTCAGGTAATGAATAAGGGTCCTATGAACTTGTGAAAGGAAGGTTCACCAAACACATTAAATCACAAACAATTAGGGAAGGATGACTTAAGCTAATCTTGATTAAAGTTTGACGTGATCTAAGCAGCAAGTAAAAGTTTTTAGGTGTTTGTCCTGATTTTCTTATCATATTTGATTTTTTTATTTCTCGAAGGAAGGACAACGTATTTACCATAATTGATTAATTGATTATTCCATATTTGGCTAGTCCTTTTTCTTGAAAAAAATGTTTTGACTTTTATAAATTAATGATCATTCCTTCACATTTAGTAGTATCCACAATGTAGTCATAAAAGGTTTGAGAGTTTTGTTTGGAGGGAGAATTTTCGGGACAAATGTTAGTTTTTCACTTGTTTTTGCCTATTTGTGAGGTTGTTCTCTCGATGTTTTGTAATCTCTTTTATATATTGGATTGCTCATCGCAGCACGTGGACGTAAGTCAATTGACCGAACCACGTTAAATATTTTTGTCTCTTTTGGTATATTTTTCTTTGTTGTCTGATTTATCGTCGTTGAAGGTATGATTTACTAGTTTCCGCATGACACCTGATTATTTTGATCCTAACAGAAGTCCATGGCAATAAAGAGATGAAATGACAAGAAAAGGATAGCCCGGTGCACAAAGCATTTCGCGTTCACGCAGGGTCCAGGGAAGGACCGCACCCCAAGGGATGTGATGTAGGCGACCTATATACCCTAATACAAGTATCGATGGCTGATTCCACGGCTCAAACCTCTGACCTGTAGATCATACTGAGACAACTTAACTATAGGAGAGATGAAATGACAGTATTAACAAAAATGGAAAGTTAGGTGGGAGTAAATTTTTGAGATTCCAGCTTTGGACTCGCTGTCAATGAGAAGCAGACACAGACAGCTTTGCTAACATTGCAACTGTTAATGATGACTCCACGAGCAAGCATCATGCATTGAGTATCCTTTAATCAATCCCCCCTTCTCCGTACTACTGATTATTGTAGACCTATTTGACTGATGTTATGACTTCAAAGGTTGTTTCGTTATTCGCTACTTACTAGCCCGAATAATTCAGATTTATATCTTGAAGGACCATTGAAGGGGAAAAAGATTCTTGCCAGGAAATTTTCATTCTTGGGTTCGAACGGAAACCTATAATTTAATCACTATAGATACTATTATGTCAACAATAAGGTCGAAACAGGTGTCAGTAATGTTAATAAGAAAGTGTAACTATGAGATGATGAGCTTCCTCAGCTCGTTGAACATTTTTAGCTACCTCAATAGACTCTGGTATTTGTACAGTATGATCTAATAATGAAGAAGTACTCTATATTTAATTATTTATGAACCTGTTATTTCGACCATGAATCCATTTACCTTCCCATTTAATTAATTCCTAGTTCCAGTAGACCTAACCTAACCTAACCTATGGAAATGTTATAGAAGAGGGCTATAATGAAATAGACTTTGAATCATATTCAGATGAAGATGACTCATATGAATTATGAGGTAGTAGATGAAAATATGGCTGTTTAGCGAGTAGATTATTTGAGGACACAAAGAAATCAAGCAATGAAAAAAGAAATTGTGCCAAGACTTGAACTTTGATAGAACAAGAAAAATACAAGAAGATGTCAAGTTGGTTTTCGTAGAAAAACGAAATGGAGGAAACTTTACTTGATCCTTATATATTTAGAGGTTGCTTTGCTGAAATTAATGGCTTCTTCGATAACGGTTTTCTTTTTCAAAACTATTTTTGAATGTTTTGCTTGAGATGAACGTCTATCAGAAATAGTATATCCATCTTCATAAGGTAATGATAAGGTTTGCGTATACACTATTTTGTCCAGACTCAATTTGAGAGGTTACACTGGGTATGATTTTATTATTGGCTTTGCTGAAATTAATTAGTTTGAATCTAGACATCATGCAAAGAGACTTGAGGTATTCTCAATTTTTCTCAAACTCGTATTCATAGTGTTTTGGTCTAGTTCTGATCCCTATGATTTTGTATTTGTTTTTCTGCTCAATAAATTTAATCAGTACTAAAAAAGAAAAAAGAGACCAGTAAAATATTAGGGTTTCGAAGTTTTCCCATAATTGCTAAGGGGAGAGGCTAGGAAGCAAAAGATTCTTTTCCTTTGAATAATGGTGGTCCCGGAAGCATTGTGTAATAGTTACCACTTCAAGATTAAGGAGAAGTTTCCATTTGGCAGAAATTCAATAATTGTGATTAATTAATTAGGTTGATCACTTTTTGGACGGCAAAAGTTAAAGATTGTGCGTCAGTTCTTACTACTACTCATAATCTAATTAGATGCAACATCTACCTAGACTACTCAATTTACTACTAGTTGCTCCTTCCCTTGACATAGTTTGACGGAACATGAAGTTTTAAAAGAAATTGAAACTTTTTTCTTAAATATTCATAATATTTACATGGTTAGTTCTAAAGTTTTTGAAACATTTTATCTTAAATATATCATAAGATTCGTGTGATTATAAATAATTGCCAATACGGGTAAAATGGAGTGTTTATGTATTCCAAATTTAGAAAGTTGACATTTTTAAACAGACTAGAAACAAACATTATCAACGCTACTAATATTCTAATTGAAGATGATAACGAATCTCATGCTGACTGGTAGGATTCATATGTCTGTATGACTTACAACCAAACTCTTTTTTCAGTATAACTTGCTAAATGGTCTTTGTAGACATTTTTTTCCTTTTTGTTCTTGAATAGCAATATATTTATAGTCTTCAACCCCTTTTATTATGTCTTTACTAGCCCATAAAATTATAATTCTTAATAAAGTGAACAATTTTTCTAACATTTAGAACCGTTGAAAGACAAAAAAGAAATCGTAACTATAAATAGTAGCCATAAGTTAATTTGTGGGACTTAGCGGTAAGGATGACAAACGGGGCGGTACGGGTGCGAGGTGGTACGAGTTTAAAGCTGTGTCATGCGTGGTTTAGGTTATGCCGGGCAGGGTGGGTGCGAGGCAGAGTTGTGGTGATTTATTTTTAAAAAAAAACTGATGCGGGTTGCGGGTTACGCGAAAAGTTGGCCTATTCTATAAATTATCTAGCAACACAAAAACCTAGATATAAGATTAAAAATGCAGTAAAAATCCTAATCAAATTATTTTTGAGAAATGGAGTTCATTAGTGGGAAACATTTCAAATTTTTTTCCAACCAATGATATATTAATTTTTTATTACTCTCTCCGTTTTGAGTTACTTTCCTTTTTAGTCTGTTCCAAAATAAATGACATATTTCTAAATTTGAAAATAATTCAACTTTAAACTCTTCAATTTACCCTTTATGAGAAGCTTTTATAACCACACAAATGTCATGGCCCCACAAAGCTTTTACCCTTAAGCTTTTAAGACCACAAGTTTCAAAAGTTTTCTTCTTTTTTCTTAAACTCCGTGCCGAGTTAAACTGGCTCATCTAACTTGAAACGGTGGGAGTAATTTTTTAACACCACATTCAGGAAATGAAAGAAGTGTATGAAACCATTGCTTCTTTTTGTGTTCTTTCTCTAAGCTGGTATATATGCCTACTTCAATTTTATACTCTCTCCGTACCGGTTTATATTAACCTATTTTTTTTTGGTCCGTTTCAAAAAGAATGACCCATTTTTAAATTTGGAAACAATTTTATTTAAACTTACAATTCTATTATTAATGAGAAGTTTTTGTAACCACACAAATACTCTAGCCCCTTTTTGACTTGTTTAGGACCACAACTTTCAAAAATTTTCATTTTTTCTTAAACTCCATGCCCAATCAAACATGTTCACATAAATTGGGACGGAGGGAGTATTTGATACCGTTTTTTTTTTGAATTATTCGATGTGTATAGACAAAGAGTAGAACACTTGCTTGCAATTTCGTGATCAGATTAGAGCAAAAATAAATATATAGTGAATGATAAGATAAAGAGTGGAGAAAAGGGATAATAAGACAGAGAGAGTTATAATCAGCAGAAACAGTAATAATGTAAAATACTATACAAGTTAACGAATTTAGTACATGAGCAACAAAAGATCTTTCATTTTTTCTGTTGATTAAATTAAAAAATCCACAAAAGAAAAAAAAAACTAACAAAATGAAGAGAAAAAACTCATGCGAGGGGGTGGGTGGACGCGGGTGTTGGTATGGGGCGGGTGAACGTGGGTGGAAATGCTATGCGGGGCGGATTGAAATCCTTGCAATTTAAAGCAGTTTTGCCTCGTAATCGCATCGTTTGTCATCCCTACATATAACCTGTTTGGTCAAATTACAAAAATTAGCTTGTGTTTTTTCTCAAAAGTACTTTTGGTAAGAAATAGTTTGTGTTTGGCTAATTAATTTAAAAAATACTTCTGAGCAGTAATTAATGTTTGGCAAAACTTTTAAAAACTGCTTCTAAGTGTATTTTTCTGAAAAGTGCTTTTCGAAAACGTGCTTTTGAAGAGAAACTACTTTTTCTGCTTCTGGTTATCCTACACTTTTTTTCCTTTCAAAAGCTTGACCAAATACTTCAATTTTATATTTTTATTTGAAATACAAGTGCTTCTAGGATTAGTGAAGCTTGGCCAAAAAAGCTATTAGCAGTATCAATTTGGCTGAAAGGGATTCTGTAGGACAAAATTAAATCACGGCAATTAGACAAAGAAAATTAAGCACGACAAGATATATAGCAGGGTTGTCTCTTCATATCAGTCTTCAAAGAAGATAAACAATTTAACCATTAAATAAGTGAGCTGGTTCCATCTGCTAATACGTACGGTTCCATTTTATTTATCTCCATACTTTTGAAAACGTGTCCTACAGACAAGAGTTGCTCCCACTTACTCTGATTCAACTCCCTCTTCATCCATATTTTCCCCTCCTCTAGGCTGTCTGGTTAACCGGGTAGCTACTTTTTGTTTTTTTTTACATAAATACAATAATGTACAATCATGGGCCCAGATTTATTGAATACCTCTCTATTGAATACCTCTCTCTGTCTCTCTTCGGTTTTATTACTATGTAGTAAGTATAAATTTTCTACTGTAAGTATTCTTCTTGAAGAAAATAGATAGACAGCATTAGCATTCAGTGTGTACATATATATAGTTTCATATTGTTGGAGGTGTGTGAACAAAGTCACACTTGAAAAGTAGAAAGAAAAAGATTCTAGTTGGATACTGGGAGATATTTTGGGGAAAATCGTACGGGTTTGGTCAGAAGGGGACAATATCACACCATGTTAATAGTATCTTTGAGCCGTTTTAGCCCAACGCATATTCCTTTTTTTGGGGTATTAATATATATTCAATATACGAACCGATTAATTTGCATTCGCGCTGCGTAGGACCTATCAAACAAGGAAGTGCTCCCTCACGGATTTTTTTTTCATTTTTAGGGTTCAGACTTGAGACATTTAGTCAAGGGGTATGATGAGATCTCATCCATCCATTCACATACCTTTGGTAGTATATATCTAATATCCCTATTAATTAATTACATTTTAAATTCTCCCATAAGCAAGCATAAATTATTCAATAGCTATCACTCGGGATGATAATATAAGGCATTTTTTTGATGTAATAATTGTATAGGATAAAATCAGTTCACATTAAATACTCGAATAACAGAATAACAAGTGGAATCGAGAACAGACGGAAGACGAAGCAAATGGAAGTCAAGGCCGAAGACAACAGATTCGGTTGACATCAGGTAGACCCCGAAGGGAGCATTATCAACGGGGACAAACGAATATTTGCCACCATATGACATTCAATGCAGAATATTCCTCAGCATTAAATACACATCTGTTACATAGAATTTTTGTATTCATAGCCCGCCGTTGCATATTCATCAATGGCCCTCATTATTGTCATTTAATAGGGGCTTGATCCTAGGACCTTGTTCCCTAGGTTTAGATATAAATAGTGACTTCAACAACCATTGTAAGACACGAAAATTTCTGACAAACTTATGCTACATATTATTCCAAGCTAAATAATACTTTGTTTTCTGTCTATCAATATTCTTATCGCTGCCTTCGGAAGCCTTGCTCCCAGAATCAAGTTGGCTGCCATCTTTTCTCAATTTCAACGCTAAGTCTTGCATTTTATTTAAATTATTTACCATTTTGGGGTCAAATCGATTCACTTGTCTTTAAACCACGCTATAAATTCAACTGTACTATTTTACGGGTAAATAATATGGTGCCCACCGTGGGGATTAGACAGTTGCATAATTGAGTTGATCCTTGCATCTATTACTGATATGTTTGATTCTAGCAAAAATCATAAAAAAATGACAGCTAACAATGAAAATATCGCACAAAACGTTGAGGCCCAAGAAAATCCGCCTCAACACGAGGATTCGATCAGCTACACCTGCAACGAGGGGGGCATAACCACATTGGTTCATGGCGGATGATATCCGCGACACGAACGTGAGGCGACTCCTAATGATGTCGAAGACGACCACGTTGCAAAAATGGTGAGGATCTTGAGAGAACAACAAAAGGCAATCATGTGTCATCTCTCACGGCAAGACCAGACTATGACATAATTGAGTCAAACATTGTCGGGTGCTTCCAAAAATGCAAATGGAAGAGGTCCAGTTCCTCCTGGTGCTCCTGCAAATCAACCGAAGCAAAGGGTTGATAACAACACCGTGAGGGGTGAGGTCGGCTTCGAAGGGGCCGGGGGGATCGACAGCGGATCTGGTAACAATAATAGTAATTATCCTTTCAAAACCGAGATCATGCGGTTTATGAGGAAAATAAATGCTCAAATGGACCAAATTTCGGGCACACCACTAGTGTTGAAGGTCCCGAACTCAAAGAAATACACGTAGTTGCCATTCAAACCGAACGCAACACCAGAGTTGATTCCGAAGTGGTTCAAAATGCCAGATGTACCAAAATATGGTGGGACCTATACAACGGCGGTAAAAGGAAATGACTTAGCTCCACACGAGATGAGTCGGTCTTGCTGAAGAAGTTCGGAGAAACCCTCACGAAGGGGGCCCTGACATGGTATTCACTTTTACCCAAGCCCTCAATAGATTCATTTGAGATGCTCGTAGATTCTTTCATCAAAGGCACATGCCGGGGCCAGGAAGGTATAGGCTCAGAAGACCGACATATTTATAATTGCACAAGGAGAGTCTGAATTGCTGCGGGAGTTTGTGACCAGGTTTCGAAAGGAAATGATGTTGCTACCGGCTGTGCTAGTTGAATGGGTAGCTGAGGCATTTACTAAGGGGCTAAACACGAGGAGCTCCAACGCCTCCCGAAAACTGAAAGAAAACCTGCTCAAGTTCCAGGCAACTACATGGGCAGATATCCATAACCGTTACGAGTCAAAGATAAGAATTGAAGATGATCAACTCGGGTTACCGGCATCAACCAAGGGTCGGGATCGAGAAAATAACATGGATAAGTAGAAGGTTGATTTTGACGCAGATCAGCAATCTTCTAAGGACTGGTTTTTGCCCTACGAAAGGGGCGAAAGACGCGATAAAGGATTCCGATCGGCAGATAGGTTCGCTCCCGATAGGAGAACTGACCACGGCCGGAATAGCAGGTCATTACGAGATAAATAGGTATCGGGTTCCCGGGATTCCACCTATCCCAGGCTGTCCGAGTACAATTTCAATGTTAGCATAGTGGAGCTGGTGTGGACGATGAGGAATATCAAGGAAGCACGGTTCCTGAGGTCGATGAGATCCGATTCCAGCCAGAGGGATCCTAATATATAGTGTGAGTATTATGGGACTAATGGCCACCAGACTGGGGATTGTCGACATCTGTGTAAGGAGGTGGCGACGTTGCTGAAAAATGGCCATCTCAGAGAGTTCTTAAGCGATCAGGTTAAAAATAACTATGACCGCAACCGGGACAACGCAGAGCCCTCAAAAATAGGAGAAGTTCCTCCTCGACTAATGACAAACATGATTTTTGGTGGGAACGAGATTAATGGTGTAGCATTTTCGGCAGTAAAAAAGACAAAGGTATCAGTGACTCATAGCAAGAGACTCCCGGAAGTTGTCGAGGTTCGATATCACCTTCATAGAGGAGGACGCTGATGGACTTCTACTACCGCACAACGATGCCATGGTAATGTCTCTTAATGTTTTAGATTTTTAAATTAAACGTGTTTTGGCGGATCCAGAAAGTTCAACCAATATAATTCAATATATATTGTTGGAGTAAGCCAAGCTAACTGGAAGCATCATTCCGACAACAAAGCTCCTCGTCGGGTTCAACTTAGTAAGTGTGACAACCCGAGGGGAGATTTGCTGCCCACGAACGCCGAATGGGTCATGAAGACTACCATATTTGAAGTAGTAGATGACGACATGGGCTACAACATAATTCTTTGCAGACCATGGTTACACGAGATGAAGGTCGTACCATCAACATATCACCAACTTCTGAAATTTCCAACTCCAGAGGTAATCAAACAAATAAGAGGAGATAAACTGGCGGCAAGGGAAATGAACGCGGTCTCGGTTTCCAACAGTAAAGGAAAGGAACACGCGACATAGCAATTATAGGAACCGGCGCCTGCTCTTAAATCAAACAAAGATGACAAAGGGGAGGAGTCGTCGAAATCCTACCAAATCCATGACAGAAGAACTCGAACAAGTGGCTTTGTTTGAAAAGTTTCTAGAGAGGAAGTTCCACTTGGGGACAAGACTGAACCCCGAGCTCAGATCAGGATTTATAGAATTTCTTAAAACTAATGTTGATTGTTTTGCATGGTCACACGTAGATATGACATGTATCCCGCTAGGGGTGGCCGTGCACAAGTTAAGCCTGGACCCCAGTATCCCTCCGGTAAGGCAAAAGAAGGGCCCAATTGCCGAGGTCAGAAATAGGTTTGTCAAAGAAGAGGTAACTCGATTGCTCGATATCGGTTCAATCCGGGAGTTAAAGTATCCCGACTGACTAGCTAACATAGTAGTAGTTTCAAAAAAGAATAATAAATTTCGCATGTGCGTAGATTATAAGGATCTGAATAAGGTGTGCCCAAAAGACTTGCTCCCAATGCCAAACATTGATCAAATGATTGATGCAATGACCATGCACAAGTTGATGGGTTTACTCGATGCCTATTCCGGGTACAACCAAATCAAAATGAACCCATAGGATCAGGAAAACACTTTGTTCATAACAAACTTTGACACATATTGCTTTATTGTGATGCCATTCGGGCTTAAGAATGCCAGAGCCACTTATCAGAGGCTTGTGAATAAAATGTTAAAAAGAAAATAGGGAAAATAATGGAAGTTTACATAGATGATATGCTGGTTAAGTCTTTGAACGCAGGCAGAGGTCATATATATGAAACCTTTGACATCATAAGGAAGCACAATATGAAGCTTAATCCCGAAAAGTGTGCGTTTGGATTCAGCTCCGGTAAATTTTGGATTTCCTGGTGTCACAAAGGGGGATCGAAGTCAATCCCGACAACGTCAAAGCCATCGAGGACATAGTTGACAAACGTGAAAGAAGTCCAAAGGCTAACCGGAAGACTGATCGCTCTAAGCAGGTTCATTTCTCAGTCCTCGAAAAAATGCCATCGCTTCTTCTCACTTCTGAAGAAGAAGAACAATTTCAAATGGACTCCGGAATGCAAGCACGCCCTAAAAGACTTGAAATGGTATTTATCAAGCCCTCTGTTACTATCAAAACCGGAGGAAGGCGAACAATTACTAATATACTTAGTAGTCTCGGAGGTGGCGGTAAGTACCGTACTAGTCCGAGAAGATGAAGGTACGCAATCTCCTATTTATTATGTTAGCAATATTTTAACGGGAGGGAAACTCATTATCCGCACCTCAAAAATTGGCCTTTGCTCTCGTAGTCGCCGCTCGAAAGCTTAGTCCTTATTTTCAATGCCACCCGATAGCCGTGGTGACATCTTTTCCCTGCAGAAAGCTTAGTCCTTATTTTCAATGCCACCCAATAGCCGTGGTGACATCTTTTCCCTGCAGAATGTCCTTCATAAACTTGAATTTTTAGGCCGACTGGCCAAATGGGCAGTCGAAATGAGTGAATTTGACATGGAATATAAACCCAGGACTGCGATCAAATCTATGTTTTGGCCGACTTCGTGGCCGATTTCGATCCTGGGCTGTTGCCTTTGGCCACTAAGGAAGCGGTGATGGTTTCATACATGACATCAGTAGTTTAGACGTTGTTCACAGATGGAGCTTCCAACGTGAAAGGGTACGGACTCGGGGTAGTTCTAATCACGCCTTCGGGAGAAGTCATGAGGCAGGTCATAAAAATTGTTCCCTTGGCTAACAATGAAGCCAAGTATGAGGCTTTGATTGCAGGGCTTGAACTGGCCCAAGGACTAGATTCCGAGGTTATCCAAGTCAAATGCGATTCCCAACTGGTGGTAAATTAAGTATATGGAATCTTCGACACTAAAGAGAAACACATGCAGCAATATGTGGTGAAAGTTCAAACACTACTCGCACGATTCAAGGAATGGTCAATTACTCACATCCCAAGAGAAGAAAATGCAGAATCAGATGCATTGGCCAATCTGGGCTCGTCTACGGAAATGAAGGGATCATATTCCGGTACAGTCGTACAACTTATGCACTCGGTACCGGGCGTGGATGGTTATTATGAAGTAAATACAACCAACTTGGTCTAGGATTGGAGAAATGAAATCATCTACTACCTTGAGCATGGCAAGCTGCCCAAGTAGCCCGTTACAACTTCTGGGGAGGATAGTTATACAAAAGGTCGTTCCAAGGCATGTTGGCCCGATACTTGACGCCTCCGAAGCTAATTACGTGATGAGAGAGGTTCACGAGGGGATTTGTGGAAATCATTCAGGTGCAAACTAGTTGGTACTAAAACTAGTTAGGGCAGGATACTACTATCCCCGGATGGAATAAGACGCTAAAATGTTCATTCAGAAATACGACAAGTGTCAACGCCATGCACCGCCAGTACACCAACTAGTAGAACTGCTGTATTCGGTATTGTCCCCATGGACATTCATGAAATGAGGGATGGATATACTCGGGCTGCTACGACCAGCCCTCGGTAAGGTAAGATTTCTCTTTATTTTAACTGATTATTTCACAAAGTGGGCTGAAGTATGTCCTTACGAGAAAATCGACGAACACAAAATGGTCGATTTCTTGTGGGAGAAAATAATTTTCCAAATAGGGATACCAAAGGAAATTGCCTACGACAACGAGCCACAATTCATAGGTGCAAAGGTCAAAAAATTCCTTGAAGACTTGAAAATTAAAAGAATCACATCTTCGCAATACCATCTGAGTGCAAATGGCCAAGTGGAATTTACAAATAAAGTGATTATTCAAAACCTCAGAAATAGATTGGAAGCAGCCAAAGGCAAATGGCCCGAAGAATTACCGGAGACACCTTTCAATAAGACCTTTAAATGACAAGGCATGAAAACGACAAGCCACTACAAGATGATTAGATAGTCTTTGGCTCGATAGAAAAGTTCCTAATGGGAAACGAAGCTTGCTATCAGACCCAAGGCTATTCAATCGTTCACGAGTGATCCTTCCCTACAAGCCACTGGGGTGGTTAGATAATCTTTGACTTGGTAGCAAAGTACCTAATGGGAAACAAAGCTTTCTATCGGACCAAATATTATCCAATCATTCACTAGTGGAATCCTCAAAGGAGCAAGACTTCAAGGGTTCCAATTCTCATTCTTCTCATTCGAACACTAGGGGGAATGATATGAGAATACGGTAACCTGATTGCCATAGAAACTGGGACTACGAAATTCGGGAATAAAAACGTCTCATCGGGACCCGGGACTGCACAACAAGCCTTATAGAAACAAGTTGTACAAATTAGCCACAAGTAACGATAATTTCTTTTTAAGCAAAACAAATGCTAATGTACTTTTGAAGATAGAAGTAATAAAATAAAGTCTTTTTACTTTTATCTTGTTTCTTGTCAAAATGATGAATTGATTTTATCATTTGAAAGTGAATCAAGTACTTCAAATGCTAGTGCCGGAATTAACAGGAGATGTCCTTTTCAAGAACACTGTAAACATAAGATGGTCCTATCTTATGAAACCCTCACAGTAAAGGATTGGTTCCAGAAGTGTTTATGCCCAGAACCCAAATGCTATCGGGAAAAAATGAACCCAAAGCCTTGCATAATTCGACGCAAAAAAGTAAACTTTGCGCAATTCTTAAATGAAAAGCACTTTTATTTATCAAACATTCCAAGAAGCACAAGTACAAAAATACGAAAAGAAAACAACAAAGGAAAAGAAAGCAAAAAACTAAACTATATCGCCCCCAGAACTCGGGGGAAGAGAAGCATCAACGCCCATAGAAGAAGTAGGTGGATCTGCCGTCGGATCGGGATCTTGGCCTTCTTCATTATTATCTTCAAGTTCCTCCTCGGTTCCCGAGAACTCAAAATCGGAACTAAAAGAGTCACTTGCATCGTGCTGAGCGGGGAGACGTCTTCGAGCGGTTGACTCCAGCTCTCAGGCCTTAGTGAGTTCATCGCCAATATCAATGACGCCTGCTTTGACTTCTTCCAATGTTTTTCTCCTCATGCTATACATAGAATATATTTTTTCAATAATGAGGGAATCCATTCGATGTTGAAGTTCTAATTTATGCTGCTCAACCTCGGTCGAAAGGCTATCCCGCTTGGATCTCGCGACACTAAGGCTAAGTTCAAGATCACGGATAATGATTATATGAACTTTATTATGTTCCATGATCCTCTTATACCTATCCTCCATCTAGGTATGCTTCCCCTCGGCAGTAATGACCTCTCATGTCTTGGAATTCAAGGTTACCTCTAAGTTATTTATTCGCTCAGTGGAGGCAGTCTCGCACTCGGCAGCAGCAGGCACATCATTTTGGACCTCATACCATTTAGCCTTTTCTTCTTGAAACTGTACATTTAACTGAGAGGCTTCTTGGCTGAGGTCCATCATTTCCTGCTCACTCTGATGTAGCCGAGCCTCTAACTCACCAACTTTAGCAGCTTTTACTTCCAGCACCGGGAGGCGCACGACAATTTGGTCCCTCTCGGCCAATAGTTGATCTTGCTCGGACTTAAGCTTTTCTTTATCGAGGATCAACTTCTGAAGGCCCTCGGAAGCAAGGAAGTTAGCCTGAGAAGCAAAAACCAAATTAGAAACTCTGTCAAAGCAAATAAAAAAGAAACATGCAGTAAAAAGGACAAATACAATACTGCTGTTGCATTGTGCATGGCATTATTTATCATACACTCCCCCGAAAGAGAGTGTATTTTCTTCTTATCTTTCTCTGAAGCCAGTGGCTTCAGGTAATTGGCGAGTTCCACCGATCGGGATGGTAGATGGCACTCGGTAGATCCCGAGAGGGAAACACTCATCCTCCCATAGGGATCTACAAAAGGGGGCGTATAGTTATGCCCCAAATTCCCAAGGTTTGGGGACTAGGGAGGAAGGACATCCTTCTCTCGAGTGTCTGCGGCCGATGGGGGTGATGTAGCAGTTATTGGTGAAGAAGGTCATTGTCTCATTTGTAGGGAAGCCCATTCATCACTGGCTTCCCCATCATCATCAATCACCACAGTGACTGCGGCTGGCTCGGGCGTGACTTTCTTCACCTTTTTATTATTGCCCTCGGCCGAGGAAGAACACCACCTTTTTAGTTGATTGCTCTCCGATCGGGGACTCTGAGAGGAAGCGCTTGCATCAGAAGCATATCCGATAGCGCCTGTTCGAGTGAGGCCTCCTTCAGCAACCTCGTAGCCTCCACCGGATGAGCCAAAACATCCTCCCCAGAGATTGTAACAGAGCCCTATGAGAGACCTTAATTCAATCAAAAGAGAGGTTAACCAATTTTCTTATGCACAAAAACGAAATGAGGACAGAATTAGTTAACTTACCATGATTCTTAGCCTTCCATTTGTATTTGGGGGCCAGCTCCTTCCACCGGCAAGTCTCAGGCATGGTTATGTCCAGAATCTTCTGAACCCACCGGTCCAGGCCTTCAACCCTTGGCGGTGTCCGCTGAGTTGATGAAATAATAAGAGGAGAAAGATTAACAACGACATGAAACAACCTTTTTTTTTTAAAAAAAGACAGACTTTTAACTTACATGTATGAGTCCATGACTCAGGTAAAGATGGAGTTGTGGCCGGTATGATATCCCTAATGGAAATAATGACAAACCACTCCATCCATCCATGGTCGTTGTCGTCATCCATGCTGGTGAGCAAAGCATGGTTGCCACGTTTGCTGAAATTTATTACTCCTCCTCGAAAGATTTTAGGGGAATAGAGATTCATTATATGAGCCAAGGTGAACTCCCCATGCATTTCCTGGCATCGCCATACAGAAGGGCCCACTTGTTCCAAACAAACTTGGCATCATTGGCACAACTCCAAAATCACGGGGTAGAGTTCTCTGCTCAAAGAAATTGCACACAAAGTGAATGAGTATGTATAAATATACATGAAGCCCTTCTTAGTGAAGGTTACTCGCTCCACCAGTTCGGAAGCATTGATGTTCAGAGAATGGCAATAACAATCCTCATTCATAGTAGGAATACTGGAAGGGCAGATGAAAGAAGGGTATATACCAACAGCCCAAGTGCAAGAACTTGAAGAAGGAAACTTCTCTTCGAAGTCATTGGTTGTGTTGAGTCTTTTGGGAATGATGGTGCTCACCGTAGGGGGGTCAACATCAACATTGACTTCTTTGTCTTTGCTCTTGTTTATGGGTAAAATCGGGCATAATGTTATCCCCGACTTCCCGATAAAGAAATCAGAGGGACGCATGGTATGACTCAACATCGAGTAAGGCCAAAGGGTTCCTCATTTCTGAAACCGAAGAGGGCGGACTGTGCACCTAGTATCAGGTATGGCTGAACATCAGATCCGGGTTGAATAAAGTTTCGGTACCAAGGAAAGAGAGAAACGGTTTATCACGATGAGCAGGGAATTGTAATATCCTCCCTCAACCGGATATTACGGCGCAAATCTCGTCCAATAACAATGGCAAATCGACATTTACCGAAAAAGAAGATTTTTACCTTATTTAGACTTGTACTAGGATTGCAATTCACTTACTATATTGTCACACCCCAAACTTGGGGAGCGTGACCGACGCTCAACTGATATATCCCAATCAAGCAAGCCTACTCAACGCCTTTTACCCGACCTTACCCATGAATAAAGTGAAGATGCATACCATTAGTTAGACAATGAGAGAATTTCATCCACAACACCAATTTTATTACCATTAATTACTTCATTCTCGAATTCCAAAATATATTACACCTTTGTAGATTAGAAGTGGAAACATATGTTACATATACAAAATTTTTAGTTTGACTTTCCCATTTCAAAATACAACCCACACTATACCTACGGAGCCTCTAAGTGATACAAAAGAGTAATATGAAAATGCCGGTGACAAGGCCCCGGCTATACCTCTAAACATTATACATAAGGAACAAAAAATACAAGACCCCGATATGAAGTGGGGCTCACCAAGTTAGCTGAGAATAAGGTGTACCGCCGCTCATTGATGCCGCCTGCTGTGGAACCACCTGCATCCATTAAAGATGCAGTGTCCCTGACAAAAGGAACGTTAGTACATATGGAATAGTACTAGTATGTGAGGCTAAACATTCTCTCAATGAATCAAGTAACATCACAATAGAGGAGAAACATGAATACATTATAAACCAAGTAATATTAAAATACCAAATCAATATTGAGGTAACATTTCAAGTAATAGTCAATGTTTTAGGTTGGGAGATCTTTAGCACCGATACACCACCGTGCTTATAACATGGAGTCCAATCTTTGCCCGATCAGTTAAGAGTCTCACACTAAAGTATAAGGCTCGACATACAAAAACAATACCACCATGTGCGCAACGTGGCATCCGATCTCTGCTAGCAATCAACTCAACCCGATTAAGGGAAATAATCTCAACACATCAATCTCGTCCCAATTAAGGGAAATAATCTCAACACATCAACACGTGTATTTACCCCTCTATCACTCCTACACCGGCACGTGTAATTTCGGGGTTAGGTTATTTCAACCTACCCTACCTCGGATTATATAAAGGAGTTACAGCTCATTTCATAATCTTCCACACTTCCTTTCATTTCATTGGCACAATTGGCCACAAGTATAATTTTTATTCTTGGCACGATGGCTGAATTTTATATTTCATACTCTTTTCTTTCATATTCAAGTATCATGGGTTTGAGCGGGGAGGCATCTTGGAGCGGTTGACTCCAGCTCTCGGGCCTTAGCGAGTTCATCGTTAATATCAATGACGCCTGCTTTGGACCCTTCCAAGGTTTTTCTCCTCATGCTATACATAGAATATATTTTTTCAATAATGAGGGAATCCGTTCGGCGCTGAAGTTCTGAATTATACCGCTTAACCTCGGTCGAAAGACCACCCCGCTCGGATATCGTGGCACTAAGGCTAAGATCAAGATCAAGAATAATTATTATATGAACCTTATTATGTTCCATGATCCTCTTATACTTATCTTACATCTGGGCATGCTTCCCCTCGGCAGCAACATCCTTTGAAGTCTTGGAATTCAAGGTTGCCTCCAAATTATTTATTCGCTCAGTGGAGGTAGTCTCACACTCGGCAGCAACATGCACATCATTTTAGACCTCATACCATTTAGCCTTTGCTTCTTGAAACTATACATTTAAATGTGAGGCTTCTTGGCTGAGGGCCATCACTTCCTGTTCACTCTGATATAGCCGAGCCTCTAACTCACCAGCTTCAGCAGCTTTTGCTTCCAGCACCAGGAGGCACGCAACAATTTGGTCCCTCTCGGCCAATAGTTGATTCCGCTCAGACTTAGGCTTTTCTTTATCGAGGATCAACTTTTGGGCTTATAAGATCATTAGATTGAGCATTCTGTTGAGCTGATGAAGGTCGTTGTCTTATTTGTAGGGAAGCCCATTCATCACTGGCTTCCCCATCATTATCAATCACCACAGTGATAGAGTGAATTGGCATGGCTTTCTTTAAAGTTTTATTATTGCCTTCGGCCGAGGAAGAATGCCGCCTTTTTGGTTGATTGTACTCCTGTCGGGTACTCCGAGAGGAAGCGCTTGCATCGGAAGCAGATCCGATGGCACCTGTTCGAGTGAGACCTCCTTCAGCAACCTCATAGCCTCCACAGGATCAGCCAAAACATCCTCCTCAGGGATGGTAACAGAACCCTGTGGGAGACCTAAATTCAACAAAAAGAGAGGTTAACCAATTTTCTTTCACAAAAATGAATTGAGGACAGAATCTGTCAACCTACCATGATTCTTAGCCTTCCATCTGTATTTGGGGGCCAACTTCTTCCACCGGCAGGTCTCAGGCATGGTGATGTCCAGAATATTCTAAACCCACCAGTCCATACCTTCAACCCTGGGTGGTGTCCACCGAGTTGATGAAATAATAAGAGGAGAAAGATCAGCAACGACCTAAAACAATTATTTTTTCAGAAAAAAGACAAACTTTGAACTTACGCGTATGAGTCCATGACTCAAGTAAAGATGGATTTGTGGCCGGGATTATATTCCTAGCGAAAACAATGACAAACCACTCCATCTATCCACGGTCATTGTCGTCATCCATGCTGGTTAGCAAAGCATGGTTGCCACGTTCGGTGAAATTTATTACTCCCCCACGAAAGATCTTATGGGAGTAGAGTTTCATCATATGAGCCAAAGTGAACTCCTCCTGCATTTCCTGGCATCGCCATACCAAGTGGCCCACCTGTGCCAAACAAACTTGGTATCGTTGGCACAACTCCAAAATCATGGGGTCGAGTTCCCCTCTAAAAGAAAACACACACAAAGTGAATGGGTACGTATAAATATACATGAAAGCCTTCTTAGTGAAGGTTACTCGCTACACCAGTTCAGAAGCGATGATGTTCAGAGAATGGAAATCATAGTCCTCATTCATAGCAGGAATGCTGGAAGGGCGGATGGAAGAAAGGTATATGCCAATAGCCCAAGTCCAAGAACTTGAAGAAGGAAACTTCTCTTCCAAGTTCTTGGTTATGTTGAGTCATTTGGGAATGATGGTGCTCACCGTAGGGGGTCAACATCAACGTTGACTTATTTGTCTTTACCCTTGTGCACTGGTAAAATTAGGCATAATGTTATCCCCGACTTTCTGATAAAGAAACGAGAGGGAAGCATGATCTGACGCAACATCGAGTAAGGCCAAAGGGTTCCTCGTTTCTGAAACCGAAGAGGACGGACTACGTACTCGGGATCAGGTATGACTGAACATCAGATCCGGGTAGAATGAAGTTCCGAGACCAAGGAAAGAGAGAAACAATTTATCACGATGAGTTGGGAACTATAATATCCTCCCTCAACCAGATATTACGGCACAAATCTCGTCCAATAACAATGGCATATCGACATTTACCGAAAAAATAAGATTTTTACCTTATTTAGACTTGTACTAAGATTGAAATTCCCTTACCATATTGTTATGCCCGGACACTGGGGAGCGTGACCGGCGCTCAATCGAGATATCCCAGTCAAGCAAGCCTACTCAACGCCTTCTACCCGACCTTACCCATGAATAAAGTGAAGATGTATGTCATTAGTTAGACAATCAGAGAATTTCATGCACAACACCAATTTTATTACCATTAATTACTTCATTCCCGAATTCCAAAATATATTACACCTTCGTAGATTAGAAGTGGAAACATGTGTTACATATACAAAAATTTTAGTTTGAGTTTCCCAATTCAAAATACAACCCACACTATGTCTACAGAGCCTCTAAGTGATATAAAAGAGTAATATGATAATGCTGGCGACAAGGCCCCGGCTATACGTCAAAGCACTATACATAAGCAATAAAAGACACAAGACCCCGATATGAAGTGGGGCTCACCAAGTTAGCTGATAAGAGGGTGTACCACCACCGATCGATGTCGCCTACTATAGAACCACCTGCATCCATTAAAGATGGATCATCCATAACAAAAGGGACATTAGTACATATGGAATAGTACTAGTATGTAATGCTAAACACCCTCTCAATAAATCGAGTAACATCACAATAGGGGAGAAACTTGAATACATGAGAAACCAAGTAATATGTAACACTCCGTAAATTCGGACTAGGTGTGGACATGTTAAATAAGTATTATTGTGACATCTTAGACATATGAAGTCCTATCGGGATGAGTATGGGTGAAAAGAGTTATTTTGGAATCAAGACGGAGAGTGAGGTGCATAAGATTTAATAAAATCGACTAAGTTTATAGAAGGTGTATATTCTAGAAGCATTTCGTGATAATAAGTTGGGAATTTGGGAAAACCTAAAGCATTGAAGTTGTATCCCTTTGAAATATATTTCCAATGATATATTATGGAGCCTTAAAGGATTTCTGAGTAAAACGTTATGTGCATTTTACTGGACAATGCGCAGTATGCGCGCCCAGATGGTCCCGTGAGCGGACGCGCACTTGTGGCAGTGCTACTGCCCTACTGTGCGTCCAGGTGCATGGTTGGGCTTTCAGGTGTGTAGGAGCAGACTCGAGGGATTATCTTTAAAGCCCTACTTCATCCCCCACACCCCAAAACACAAAAAACTTGCTCTAGAAAGGGAAGCTCTCAAGAACCTAACTCCTCCAAGGTCCCTCCACCATCTAAGGTAAGTTCTAATGGTGATTCTAAGTTAATTTCAATTCCCCAACACCTTATTAACATGGGTAAACCCTTCAAATCATTAGATATTCGATTGGGACATCATTGTTGAGAGAAGAAACCCTGGAACTCGAATTCAAGAGGATTGAACGTCAAAAGGTAATGTCTTCACCCTCTAATTGATTATAGCATTAGATTAATGATTATAGACTCTAAGTTCATAAGATATGAGTTGATGGGTTTGATAGAAAATCATGAATGATTATAGGTTTGGGTTATTTGTTTATTATTGATTAAGGGTGTTGTTTATCTTATGGATGATGAAGAGTGGAATTGATTATCACAAGTTGAGATTTTAGAATTTTCTAGGAGTAAGAGAATGGGATGTTGGGTGTAGAAATACCATTAATAAGGGCTATGAAGATTTACACCTACCAAGTGTTTGATAAAATGCCTAAGTGACCAAAACATGAGTATTATTGCTAATATGGAATCCCTTTGACTTGTATTGATATAGATTAAAGTTGAAAGGGTTGGCGAATGTTGTATTACGCTCAAGATAAGGAAGTTAAGGTATGTGAGGCTAACTCTCTATGTTTGAGAATGTTAATAATTCTCCCTACACTACATTTCTTTTACGACGTTACTAGTTACTTTAGAAATATAGTTAAGCCTGGTTCCTTGAATAGTTGCAGAACTTTTATTATCTAGCTTCATAACTCGTTCATGTCTTTCATTATGAATGTTGTGAGCTCAGTGCGTAATCAATATAGAATTGGGTTTGATGCCCATGAGTCTGAGTCTAGATTACTCAGCATGTCATAAACAATTGAAGTTTCAGTTTTTAAATCAGTTCAAGAGTACATGTCTCAGTCTAGTCCTATTCAGTATTCCAGTATCATGTAACTCAATATGATTTAGTATTTCAGCATCACATATTACAGTATAATTCTTAGTTCATGAATTTAAGTCCCTGAATGTTGAATACCTGTATTTGGGCCTGAGGTCGTAGTTTATATGCTTTTTGCATATTTGGGCCCGAGGCCGTAGTTTATGCTTTATGCATGTTTGGGCCTGAGGCCGTAGTTTATGCTTTATGCATTTCAGTTATCAGATATTAGTCATCACTTCAGTTATTAGTTATCAATTTAGTTTCAGTTTTATCATTTATAGTTCTTTCTTTCAGTTTCTTTACATAACAGTGCAATTCGAATGTACTCACGTCCCTTTTTTCCCGGGGCCTGCATCTCACGATGCAGGTAATGATTTACAGGTTGACGATTCAAAGCGCTAGGATTTTTGTACTAGCTATTTTGTGATCCCCAGTTCTTTTGGGGCATTATTATTACTTTACAGTATTTTAGAAATTTACGGACAGTCAGTGTTTTTAGTACTTCATTAGAGGCTTCATAGACTAGAGTAATAGTTAGATAGAGTCATAGGATTTTTATGTTAAGCTATGTTGGCTACAGATATGTTTCAGATTAATATTAGTATATCTGCACTTGATTTATATCATTTAGACTTTCAGTATATCAGCAAGTGCTAGTTTATCTTCTGCATTCAGTATGTTATGATATCACACGTTGATTCAGACAGCTAATTGGTTCACTCGGTCACATGTAGTCAGGCACCGGGTGTCGTGTTACGTCCAGGCCCAGGTTCGGTGCGTGACAAAGCTTGGTATCAGTGCCCTAGGTTCAAGTGGCCTAGGGAGTCTATGAAGCAGTGTCCAGCGGAGTTTCCTTTATATGTGTGTGCCGGCCACGTATATAAACGGTTAACTAACAAGACATTCGGGATTTTCTCATTTCTTTCTACTCTAGATCGTGCCATAAATCTTAGATTAATAGGTAACCTTCTCTTCCTATCTAATTCCAAACGTATTAGTTGCCCAAATGATGCGCAAGAAAAACCCAAGGTTCTAGAGAGGATGATTGCCCACTTGAGGTATATTTATGGAATACAGGTTGAATGAGACTTGATAAGATGTTGAAAGTGTGATGCAATTGATAGTAGTAAAAAGATTAGAGCATAACCTTATCAGAAAGTGCAAAAGCAGTTATCATGTTTTATGGTTATCAGTTTACCTTAGTTACCAGTTACACAACCTTTCAGTTAATAGGTTTATGGTTATTCAGTTCATCGGAATTAAGTTATATGTTTACCAGATATCCAATTTTCAGTGTATCAAAATTCTGGCTTGTGAGTATACAATAATGCCTATGGGTGCTAAAAGAAAATGTAAATAATAGTGATTATAGCGAATTCTTCACATATTTTAGGTCCGAATTAAGACCAAGACTCACCAGGTGACGCATGAAGTGATTTATCAGATGGTGGTATACTCTTAAGGATAAGTTTGTGCATGGTAGTGTATTCGTATGTGTTTTACCTCCCAGAACAACTTTATTTAATTCTTGGAAATGAAGCCATATGTTGGATGATGATAGTTTAGATGTCAGACCCCACAGTGTAACAAGTTAAGAGTTTAACCGCAATGGGCACCGAATTGATCACTATAGCTTTGGACATAAAAGAGCCTAAGGGAAAAGTAACTAAGAAGATATGATGTACGAAATGAGGACTAAGAGCAAGCGATATTGAATTTCAGGGAATGATTTTAAGTTGTTCAGATTTATTCGAATCAGAATTAGAAAGTACCACGTTAGTGAATTACTATGAGAAACAACTATTATTGTGAGATAAAAAATGTGACAATTCCCCCTTAGGTTATGTGACTAAGTGTTTTCCCCAGATATTTATAGTCTGATATGATTTTGAACTGTATAGAAAGTTTGGCGTTAGATATTCCAATTTCGTTTAAGACAGATGAACTTTCCTTGAGTGTGAAAATATTCCAATTTCATGTAAGATAATTGAAATTTTCCTAAGTGTGATCCATGTACATAGTTCAAAAAAAAAGTTAGTATGTGACCATAGAATAGGGTCGGATGGCGAGGGAAGTTAGAAATAACCTTATGGTTCACTTTAGTTATTCAAAGCGAAACAAGAAAATATGATGCTAGCAGGTGATTAGTAAAGGAATAGCAAGCAAGTTTTGAGTAGATACAATGAATTAGCAATTTCAGCAGAGCTAGTAAAGGTACGATTTGATTTACTTAGCCAGGTTAACTATAATGAGTGGATGACAATTTGAAATATTGAACTCATGTTAGAACCCAAAGAGTTTAAGTTAAACCCGAAGTTCAGTGATAGTGGAATGAAAAAATAAATCAGCTAGCAGTAAGAGAGCAAATTACACAAGAATAACCTTAAGAGTTATCGAAAAGGGGTTTCCCCAAGATTGACAGTGTGAGTAGAGTTAAATCATTAAGATTGTGTATGATAATTGTTAATACATTAGCCTTCTATTTATGTAAGTAATTTAGTTTTTCCAAGTAAGAAAGATTGCTCAGAAGTAAGTCGGAAGATGAGTCGTCATTGCCGTAAAGTGCAAGGAATTGTAAAAGATAAGGAAATTTGTTCGGATACTAACAAAAGAAAAGGATCTGCAAGTACAAGACTGTAACCTTTGGTCTAAGGGGGAGATGTGATAATTGTTAATAAGTCCAGTTGGAGATTTGAAACCCACATCGTTAGCATGAGATATAACAAAAAAGTATAAAATCATGCCCAGTTATGTATCACGAGGGTAGTGCCATTGCACGAGTCTCCAATCTTCGGATTACTGGTCAAAGACTTAGCTCACAACAACGCTATAAGTATTTTTAGGAAGTACCATAAAAATATAATCAAGTATGGGAATTATAGCACATGGTTTAGGCAGACAAGAGAACTGTGGTGAGAGAAGTTCACTACTTAGCCAAGCAAGGAGTTTGACTTTCGGACTACGAAGATGGTAAAGGTATTGTCCAGAACAGGACTTGTTCCTCTTTAGTAGCCGAAATGAAGGAGAAATATATTAATGACCCTACTTGTTGCAGCTGGAATAAGGGATACACAAGCATAAGACGATGGCTTTTGAACAAGGAGGAGATGATGGTACTTTGAGGCACCATTCAAGCATCATCATTGGTTATCAACAATAATTTTGAAATCAAAACTTTAAATATGTATATGTGCAATATGAGTCTTAAGCACATTGAGTTTTCCTTCCAAAATAAGGCATAATAAACTCACAATTGAAACGTGATTTTAAATCATAACATTTTGATACATTGGTCATACTTGAATACATTCCCGAAGGAGAACATAATATGATAAGAGAAAATGGAACACATTTTGAGTATATATCTTTTGACACAAAGCTTATTTGGAATAATCAAATTTAATAGGAATAACTCGAAACATGAAAAATAAGAACTTGAGCCAATCACACTTGAAACTTACGAGAACATCATGGAATTCAATTCTATAAGAGAAGTTTAGCCAATATGTTTCGCTTGGGCTTTCCTTAAACTACTACAACGTTCCAAAAATCCTAGTGAGTTCAATCTATTAGAGACATGACAAAATTGAACCATAATTAGGAAGACATTCATGGGTTCAACTCACCTAGGCATTTCATCAAGCACTAGGTGTGAAAATTTGACTACAAGGTTCTCTTATCCAATTTCTCTCACCCCACAACCAATCCAACACCAATAGTTTACCCAAATCGGCTCAACGACCTCCCCACCACCTTTATTGGTACATGCAAGAACAAAGAACACTCCCACTCCCAAGAATCATACTCCTCATTACCCATCTTCAACACAAATTCAAAATTGAGGACTAGGGTATGGAATCCTTACCTCTTAGGAGAAGACTTGTAGGCTTCCTTTGTTGAATTCTCAAGGCTTGATCAAAGAGTGGAGTGTTTAAGTGATTCAGCTTCACCCTTTCTCTCTAGCTAGCTCTCCCCTTCTCTAAAATGTTTGATTTTTCCTTCAAAATGAGCTCCAATGGCTTTTAATCGAAATGGGGTTAGGTTATAAAAACAGAAAATTGACCATTCGAACTCAACTCTGCGGTCGCAGAATGCATCGTAGAACAGGTAAGCGGTCTGCATAAGGGACCGCAAAATGATCCTCCAAAACTCGGTTGACCGGGTTTGGTCTGCGGCAGGTCTGCAGTCCGCATACCAATTATGCGGCCACGAAATGGACCGTGAAATCATCCTCCGGAATTTCTCATGCTGAATTTGTGATGGAAGTGCGTCCCGCGAAATGGTTATGCAGTCGCATAATGGACAACAAAATGACCTCCAAAAATTGGCTTTGCTTCTGTTGCACTCTCGGTAGATATGCGATCCACAGAGTGGTTCTGCGGTCGCATAGGTGACCGCAGAAATACCATGTCTTGCAAAAATTATTATTCCAACTCCCCAATGCATTGCATAACCCAAATAGTCTGTACCGCGGCGAGCAAGCTCGTCGTGAAGGTTATCTACAACCCTCAAACACGTTAGCCTACCTCGGCACCA
This sequence comes from Nicotiana tomentosiformis, assembly GCF_000390325.3. Classification (NCBI taxonomy): domain Eukaryota; kingdom Viridiplantae; phylum Streptophyta; class Magnoliopsida; order Solanales; family Solanaceae; genus Nicotiana; species Nicotiana tomentosiformis. The sequence continues at coordinate 28,143,995 of NC_090818.1, forward strand.
CAATACCTCGGGTTCTAGGTAAAATTTTATGGGGCCTTACATCCTTCCCCGCTTAGGATCATTTATCCTTGAATGAGGGTCAAAGTCCATAATTTACATCCAATGTGACACAACTGTTAGTTCACACACCAGCAATCCCAATTTTTGCTAACTCACCAAATTTTTGAATTTTTCGGTAGAGTCTCCCCTGTATTTGGGCAAATCCATCTCTCATAGAACCCCAGAAACCAATCCTAACAACATATTTATAATCCAACGACATAACATAGCATGAAAACAACACCAACCGTGACCTTATAAGCGTTATATTACCGAAAAGGAGCATCATTAACATAAACTGTGCAAGTGGAGCAGAATTTATAGAAAGTAAGCTCTTAACATTTTCATAGGACACAACTATGTAGTTATTCAAACAAATGAGGGTACTTCTTCTTCATCTCTTCCTCGTCCTCCCAGGTGGCCTCCTCAACCTATTGGTTTCGCCATAGCACTTTCACGGAGGCAATCTCTTTATTCCTCAGCTTTCGGACTTGCCTATCAAGAATGGAAACCGGAATCTCCTCATAAGTTAATTCCTCATTAACCTCAATATCCTCTACTAGAACAATGAGTGACGGGTCTCAAACCACCTTCTTCAACATAGACACATGACACACCGGGTGCACTAAGGATATATCTGGAGATAAGTCGAGCCTGTAAGCCACTTGACCAATCCTTTGAATAATTCTGCATGGTCCGACATACCTCGGACTCAATTTCCCTTTCTTCCCGAACCGCATTATACCCTTCATGGGGGAAACCTTCAAGAATACCCAATATTCCTCGTTGAATTCCAAATCCCTGTGACGCACATGACGAGCTAAAAATACAACACAAAATTATGCTCGCTAGTCGAATATAGTATAGAAAAATATCGTATTCACAGGGATAGGATTTAAACAGTATTTTCGTAGCTTCTAGTCTTATTGCTATTCAAGATGATCAACAATTTGGATTTGTGTGAATTAAAACTAAAATTAACTAAAAGTCTAAACTATTGGCTAATGACAATCGCAACAAGAGTAAGCAAAGAAGATATCAAGGGGAGAAAATCGGGGTTGATTGGATGGGTGTAAGATACTTGTTTGGGAATTAACTCTAGTTACTTCACTTCTTTGGTTCAAGTGAGTCTCTCGAATTCACTCTATTATGTTCAAACATTCAGTAGAAATTCCTCTCTCGATTAAGTCTCAACCTTACAATATGAACTAAGTTAAGCTTGGTGAATATATGCAAGAATTCGTAGTGGATTAAACCTTAGGAGAACCTCTTTCGATTATCCTCCTAACTAGGTCTAAACATTAATTCAACTATCCTCTTTCGATTACTAACAAGAATCAATGAATTCAACCAATAAGATAATGCAGAACATCACAAATTATTCCTCCTTCGATTACATAAATAAGTGAATATATATGCAACAATAAAAATACCCAAAACGATTCAATACATAAAACTAGAGTTAATATCCACAAACAATTCTCAAAATACCAAATCCATCAATCCCTAAGGAAGAATTACTCCATGGATATGAAGAAATTCATCACAATTAAGTTTAAGTCAAAGGAAAACATAAAACATACAAACCCTTGTCTTGAGTGAGGATGTCGCAATCCATTTTCTCGCGAAAGCGGGTTTCGACGTCGTGACAACTCCTTTTGGAATGGGAGATAGAGTGCTAAAGGAGAAGAGTCATCACCTAACGATTTTTAAGGTGCGTTAGGGAACCTATTTGAAAATAAATCTGTTTGACTAGTCAACGCCACCAAAGATCGGGTAAGGGTCAAATTACCTCAAAGAGAAGGTGTTAGGCACTCTTCGAGGTCCACAACTGTGGGTCCCGACCGAACTTAAGATTATGTGGATTACATTTAAACTATGTGATCAAATAAACAAAGGGAATTCAAAAATCAAAACATTTTATTACAACATGATTAGTACAAGTCTTAGTACGAATATAGGGATACAATTACTTAGATATAATAACCACACATAAAGAAGAAAAAAGGGGGGGGGGGAGGAGAGGGGGTGGGGTTCCTAAGTTTTTTATCTTAAAGGATCACCCCGTGCAATATAAATAATACTTCGTAACTCCCTTGGAATAGGGAGTTACTCATATTATTCAGCGGGCACAGACTATTATCGCCTACTACCCGATTACTATGTTAAAATGGTTACCTAAAAACGTTCTAATTCAATTCTAAGTCGTACCCTATGCGTGCACTACCCGTCCCATACCTATGGTTCAAGAGGTATTGGACCTCTATTTGGGTGGTTCTAGACCTCACTTAGGCTGCTCAGAAATATCAAAACTAGACGACATTCAAAAACATATTGGACTTCACATATAGGCAGTTAAGGTTCATGTTTGCCTCCACACTTAAGCAACAAATATACGCAAGACAAACTTCATGTTAAGCAATTTATAATTAAGAAACTTAAATCCCTGTAGACATTATTTCTACGTGACAAGGCATCAGGGCTTGCAAACAGTTTCAGAGGCCAAGCGTTGCTTATAGACAGGATTATACGATTTGCATGATGATTAATAAAATTGCAGATTTTCGGATATTAAGCTTGCTGTGTCTAGGTGACTCGGGCAGTAAGGAATAATGAAAGGACCATTGGGAATATCCCAGAAGTGCATAATAAACCATATTGAGAGGTGCAACATTGACTCTTATTAAGACGAAACAGTGTTGTCCTATAGACATGATCTCTAATGTTTAGCACTTGGAGCTGATTTTATCATTACACTCAACCTATAGACATGTTTTCTAGGTAAACAGTGTGATGGAGTAATGAATGAGATGATTAAAATCCTATAGGCATGATTTCTAGTGAACAGTACGAGATAATAGCAAATGAGGTGATCAAAATCCTATAGGCATGATTTCTAATGAATATGCTGAAATGAATTGAAAGAAAGTTCATTGACATTTGTTCCTATAGGAGGGTTTTCTAGTAACACGTAGCAGTAAAAATAATTACAGCATTTGAATTCATATTTGCCGGCTAAGAATAAGAAGTTAAGAGAGCACAGGTGACAAGTGAAGGAGAGTGAACCATGATTGAGAGATAAGAATTGAGGGACGCAGACATAGTTAAGTTGAGCATATAGAGCAGATAATCGAACAGGTCACAGGATTTAAGAATAAACTTAGTAAAGATTTAGAAACAAGTTTAACACTTAGCGCATAGGCAGTCACACATTAGCAGAGTTAAGGAAAGAACAAGTTTGCAAGATTGACAAAAATTATCATACACAAATTCATAATACCAAATAAGTGAAAACCTAAAAGGTCCAAATTATGCTAAGTATAGGTCCTAGTGTTACAAAATAGTCGTGTTAATTTAAACATGATAGAGAAGCAGGTTATGACAATTACTGGTGAATCAAGGGAGCCAAAAACATGATAAATGGCATATTAACAGAGAACTAGTCATGGTTGATTAAAAAAAGATCTTGATACAGGATTAAAACATGCTACATAGGCAAGATACCATTACAGAAATTCAGAATAGAATAGGAAGAGAAACGCGTGCCATATAACAAATGCAAACACTCAGGTTTTGAACACAATCGACTAGTTAAACTAAAGAGAGTACAAATTATGCAGATGAAGCATGTTCGAATAATAGAATTGGCATTTTTAGCAGAACTAAACACTAAAAAGATGCTAACTAGGGCAAAGGTCACACACAGTAGTGGTTCAGAACATATTGACTTAGAAGAATCTAAATTTCTTGTATCAGGCTTAGGCACATTTCGACTAGCAACATTATGAAGTTAAAGGGTTAAAGAGACCTAAAACGGAAGTAAAGCAAACAAGAATAACCCAGAAAACACATTAAGCTATGAACCTCAGAAGTGAAAACATATGTGAATTTCAGATATATAAGAATTGAAATTGCAAAAGACAGTAACTCACCAGTTAAATGAATAATAGTAAAGAATCAAAATTCCACAAGAATCCAGAATCTCAATGCGTCAAAGTTTCCAAGAGCTTCGAAAGAACTCCGGGTAGTGCTCGCACCAAGAGGAGGTTGAGTAACAAGGTCTTAGTGGCCTTGGCTTTCAGCCGACCAAGACAGAATATAGAGAATAGCAAAAGACCCCAATTTTAGTGAAGAATATGTCGATTCAAAATCTGTCTCAAAAAGGGAATGGGGTGGGGTTTATATAGCAGTAAAAATTGAACGACCACACAAGGAAACGGAGTAAATCGAGCAACAAATAAAGAAAGAAATCATGCAAAATCATTTCAAAATCAATTTAGGAGAGAAATCGGGTAAACCCTAGGTTTTAGGGAAAGTGTAAATCAACAGAGATATAAATGAAATCGGACTCACATAATATGGTATTGAACATATGTAGATGAAATAATGCTCAAAATCAAAGATTCGAACCACTTTGGTTCGATTTCAGATGGTATTGCTTGCCATGTTTAGGCAGACGCCTAGATAACACCACAAACGGACAACCAATACCAAAAGGTTTCAAATATGGCAAGAGAATAGTAGTCGAATCCCATTATCAGTAGGATTATGAGAGGGATTAAGGGGAGGCGGCTAGGGTTTAGTGAAGAGGAGATGAGTGACAGAGGGAATAGAGGCGACTATCTTTAGGAAATGAGGTTAGGGGTTAGGTTTTGGGGGTATAAGGAAAGAGAGTGGGGTGTTGTGTGTCGTTGATCGCTTTTGATCAACAGTTGAGATTAAAAATGAGCTGGGTCGGATTTTGGATTGGCAGGGTTGCTTGGGGTTTGGATTGAGGATTGGGCCAGGGATTTGGGTCTGTCCGGTCCGAAAAATAACTCAAAACTTGGGCCAGCTTTTAAATAAGAGATTAAAAAGAAAATAATTTAAAAACATAGTTAAATAAATATATAAATAATGCTATTTATGCAAATTAATACTTTAAACAATGGTAGGAGATTATAAAAAATGTAAAAATATCATTTTGACCCTGAATAAAATGACAAATGCAATAAAAATACAAAATATAGATTGTGCAAATAATGCTATTTTGAAAGTATATATATATTTTGAAAAAAATATGAGGGTAAAATTGGGTATCATTAGCTGCCCCTCTTTACCCGGGAATGATGAAAGAGTTGTTAGGTAAAGAAAATCATGACCAATTTTGGTCGAATGACGTGATTTTGAAAAATGGAGGTCGAACCCTGGTTCCTTTGTTGCCTACATATCCCTGGTGTTACGGGAATCAGGCCGCGTGTAGTTCTGGATCCAATGGTGAACTGAAACCGATGGAGTTGTTATAAGAATGGTCACATGTTTCGAAAAGGTTCTTTTGGGTAGGACAATGTTGTAAGTAACATGCAATTTTAATGGGGTCATGAATGCGAATTTTGGATGTTACGAGTGTATGAGGCAAATGTTCGAACGGTCGTAGAGTAAAAGGTAGTCAATTACTGGTACTCGGTTACGTTTGAAGTAATCGAAGGTTGTGAGTGCTGTGAACGGAAACTAGAGCGAAGATTTCTCCCGTTTGCAAAACAGTTACTCCCGAGTTGCGTACAAAACATAAAACACGGTGCATGCGAATATATATGGGTTATTGCGAAAATTTAAATATGATGCAAATTACCTTTGGACCATGAAGGTTGTCTTTGGAAGAGGAGGATGATGTCCTTGGACCATGACGTCCTAGGCTATGAAGCGTATGACAAGGGATTCGCAGGCCATGAAATGGTGTCCTCGGGCCATGAGGATAGTGCCTCTGGACTATGACGCCTTTGAAACCTGATGTGCAGTTTCGAGAGATCCTCAGGCCATGGAATAGTGTCTTCAGGCTATGAGGATGGTGCCTTAGTCTCATGCAGGGTAAGCCAGTGCTTAGCCTTATGCAATTAGGGAGGCAATGCTTAGCCTCATGCAATTAGGGAGGCAATTCTTAGCCTCATGAAATCAGGGAGACAATGCTTAGTCTCAGTAAGGAAGTGCTTAGACTTATGCAATTAGGGAGGCAATGCTTAGCCTCATGATGAGTGATAGTGAGAAAGCAAAGTACTTCTTAGCTGGAGATTTTTGCGCTAGAAAATTTGTTATTTTGAAGGCAGTGACTTGATGTGTCTGCGGATATCGTTGTCTTATTGTGCCTGCATCCAAAGAAAAATTGTTAGTTCTGTGGGGGAAGGTTGGTTTGCGCTTTTGTCTTCTGTTTTGCCTTTGCTCCTGTCTTGAGGTCCTGTTTGAGTTACCCTGGGTAGCATCTGGTTGTTATAGAAATAAAGTTTTCAAAAAATATGCATGCATTTGATAAATATAGTTATTTGAAATGTAGTAGTATGTGATTTCAAATAATTTAGATGAACCGGTGACTGTGACATATTTTAGAGACATTGCGACCTCCTTGCTCCCTCAAAATTCTGCCCCAGTTTAAATGTAATACTTTGGCTGTTCTGTGTATGACGATGTCGGCTGAACTTGTTTTAGAATTTTGAGGGTCCTCTTCAAAACTCTGCACCAGTTTTCTGATCATGGCAACATGAAGATTTTATTAAGATGTGACCGAACCTACAGGGCTTCCTACGTATCCCCTTTTAAACGGAAATCAGGTTAAGCGTAGTTCAGTTACATCAAATGAAGAAATCTAAACAATCCTAAACATAGTATCTCTTGACTGCGTCTGAGTTGATAGGTTTTGGCCAAATTTCTCCGTCCATTTCTGCAAGTATAAGTGCCCCTCCTGTTAGTACTCGATGAACCATGTAGGGACCTTACTAATTGGGTGAAAACTTCCCTTTAGTTTCATCTTGATGCGGGAAAATTCTCTTTAGCACTAATTGCCCTGGTGTGAATTGCCTTGGTCTGACCCTTCTGCTGAAAGCTCTTGCCATCCTGTTTTGGTAGAGTTGACCGTGACATACTGCACTTATTCTTTTTCTATCAATGAGGGCCAGTTTCTCATATCGGCTCTGTACCCATTCTGCGTCGCTGAGCTCGGCTTCTTGTATGATTCTCAGAGAAGGGATTTCTACTTTGGCAGGGATAACCGCTTCAGTACCGTAAACCAATATCTAAGGAGTTGCCCCAGTTGATGTGCGAACCTTGGTATGATTTCTACTTATCGTGCCATTGTTTGTAATTATCTACCATCTTCCTCAATATCTTCTTGATGTTCTTGTTGGCGGCTTCTACAGCTCCATTCATTTGCGGCCTATATGATGTGGAATTCTTATGCTTGATCTTGAAAGTTTCACACATAGCCTTCATTAAATCACTGTTAAGATTGGCGGCGTTGTCGGTGATGATTGACTCTGGAACCCCGAACCGGCAAACAATGCGATCTCGAACAAAGTCTGCGATGACCTTCTTAGTTACAACTTTGTAAGATGCAGCTTCAACCCATTTTGTGAAATAGTCTATTGCCACTAGAATAAATCTATGCCCATTTGAAGTAGCGGGTTCGATTGGACCGATGACATCCATACCCCAAGCAGAGAAAGGCCATGGTGCACATGTTGCATTGAGTTTATTTGATGGCACTCGTATCATGTCTGCATGTATCTGGCATTGGTGACACTTCTGGACATACCTGATGCAGTCTGTCTCCATGGTCAACCAGAAATACCCTGCTCTTAGTATTTTCTTGGCTAAGACAAAACCATTCATGTGCGGACCGCAAGTTCAGGCATGTATTTCCTCAAGCAATCTGGATGCTTCCTTGGCATCGACACCGTAATAACCCCAAGTCAAGAGTCCTTCTGTACAGAATCCCTCCGCTCTGAAAGAAGTGGTTTGCTAACCTTCGGAGTGTGCATTTCTGAGCATGAGTTGCGTACTCCGGATATTCCCTTTTTGCCAAGTATTCTTTGATGTCATAGAATCATGGATTTCCATCACTTTCTTCTTCAACATGAGCACAATAAGCTGGTTGCTTATGAATTCCTATTGGGATAGGGTCGATGAAATTCTTGTCTGGGTGTTGTATCATAGAAGATAGAGTGGCCAATGCATCTGCGAACTCATTCTGAATCATCGAAACATGTTTGACTTCTCTCTTCGTGAACCTCTTGATCAGCTCTTGCACACAGTACATATATGGTAATATCTTAGTGTTCTTCGTGGTCCACTCTCCTGAAACCTGATGTACCAAGAGATCGAAATCTCCAATTACCAGCAACTCCTGAGTGTTCATGTCAACGGCCAACATGAGTCCCAAGATGCAAGCCTCATATTCTGCCATATTGTTGGTACATGGAAACCTGAGTTTTGCGGATACCAAACAGTGTTGGACAGTTTCTGATACTAAGACAACTCCAATTCCTACTCCTTTGAAGTTCGCGACTCCGTCGAAGAACATCCCCCAACCATCGTATGCTTCAGTGATGTCTTCTCCCACAAATGATACTTCCTCGTCGGGAAAATACATTTTCAATGGTTCATATTCTCCATCTACAGGATTTTTTGCCAAATGATCTGCCAATGCTTGCCCTTTGACTACTTTTTGGGTTACATAGATGATGTCGAACTCACTCAACAATATTTGCCATTTCGCCAACTTTTCAGTAGGCATGGGTTTCTGGAAGATGTATTTCAACGGGTCCATTCTTGATATGAGATATGTGGTATAAGCACAGAAGTAATGCCTCAACGTTTGAGCTATCCATGTCAAAACGCAGCAGGTGCATTCCAGTAAAGAGTACCATGCTTTATAGTGTGTGAATTCTTTACTCGGATAATATATGGCCTGCTCCTTTCTTCCCGTCTCATCGTGTTGTCCCAGAACACAACCAAAAGCCCCATCTTGTACGGAAAAATAAAGCAGCAAAGGTCTCCCTGGTTCTGGTCGGACCAGAATAGGTGGTTTAGATAAATACTCCTTGATTTTGTCGAAGGCTTTCTGGCATTCTTCAGTCCAGCTCGTTGCGGCATCTTTCTTCAACATTTTAAAAATCGGTTCACAAATCACATTTGATTATGCTATGAAACGGCTGATATAGTTGAGATGCCCTAAGAAACTTGTCATATCTTTCTTGTTCTTTGGAGATGGAAAGTCCTGGATAACTTTGACCTTTGACGGGTCCAATTCAATCCCTCAGCGGCTGACGATGAATCCTAGCAATATTTAGATTGTACCTTCGAAGCCAATTAAGAAATTTTCTCAAGTCTGCTATTTGATCTGTACTTTTCCTAGATTTGATGATGATGTCATCCACATACACCTCTATTTCCCTGTGTATCATGTCGTGGAAAATAGTTGTCATGGCTCTCATTTAAGTGGCTCCAGCATTCTTTAGGCCAAACAACATCATTTTATAGCAGTACATCCCCCATGGTGTGATAGAGGCTGCCTTTTCGGCATCCTTTTCATCCATCCAGATCTGATGATACCCCGCGAAGCAATCCATAAAAGACTGGAGTTCATGCTTGGCATAATTTTCAATTAGTATGTGTATATTGGGCAACATGAAATCATCTTTTGGACTTGCTTTGTTTAGATCCCGATAATCGACACATACTCTAACCTTCCCATCCTTCTTCGGAACCGGTACAATGTTGGCTAACCAAGTCAGATATTCAACCACTCTGAGAACTTTGGCTTTGATTTGCTTAGTGACTTCCTCTTTTATCTTTAAACTCATATCTGGCTTGAATTTTCTGAGCTTCTGTTTTACTGGTGGACACATGGGATCGGTGGGTAACTTGTGAGCCACTATGAATATGCTCAGACCAGTCATATCATCGTAAGACCATGCAAAGATGTCTTCATACTCCTTCAGGAACTGGATGTACTCTTCCTTCTCTGACGGTGATAGGTGATAGGTGAATGCTTATAGGGGTTTCCTTAATTGTTTCGGAATCCCCTAAGTTAACTGTCTCGGTCTCGTCCACTTCTCCGACAATTTCCTCAGGTATTACATCCTCTTTCAGATCCTCTGAATCACTATCCTTACGTTGCGTTGTCTCATTACATGTCACAGTCGTAGGTTCATCGAGATAGGTAATAGTAATGCTATAGAGAAAAAATGTAAAGAATAAAAATAAATACTAAAATAACAAGTACGACTCGATGACTCGAGCAATTATTTCAAAACAAAATACGTTCAGAACAAAATACTGAAAATGTTTTAGAAGCTCATAAAATTGCTTTGAAAATAACTGATGCTAATTGCCAGGCTACCCGGGAACTCGACGGGCCCGACATGGTGCAGCAGTCCAGTTCTTGAGAACAACTCCTTTCTCCATGGTCTGAATAGTAAGGTCTTCTTCCTCCTCCTCCTCCTCCTCAACTATCACGCTGCAGTCCATGTCTTCATCATCCAGAAATAGCTTCTTTATGCCAGCTAGAGCTCCATTTTCTTCAGACCCCCACATCATATCGGCTTGATGAAATGTTTGGTGTAAATGTGATACCGGTTATTCCAGCGGATAATAAGTACCACGCCATGGCGGCGACCAATCCTGATACTCTTGACAAGTGTATTCATACCAAAGCCTAAAAGTTGCACCATGATGCTTCAACTGTACCGGTTTGGTGATCCCTTGGAGATTCTTGCCGAGACCCTTATCAGGCTCGTACCCTGTCCGTAGCAATATACTTTCTATCTTGTTGCTCCACTATTTGTCCTTTTCAATTGCGTTGACGTGCTCAATACGATGGTATGTTTCTCCACCCAGCTTCCTCCTGTTCTCGATGACTGGAACAATCTGATTGGTATAGATGGGATTACTCCCGTCTCCATGGATGATCACTTCCTGATGATTCCATTCAAACATCACAACCTGATGCAGAGTAAAAGCTACGGCCCCAGCGGCATGTATCCAGGGTCATCCCAATAGTAGATTGTAGGTAGCACGAAAGATCCTGTGAAGCTGATCTATGAAATCCTGTGGGTCCTCCCTCTGATCTGTCCCCGTGAACTCTGGGGGACTCAAAGCAATAAACTCTCGGACCCTTGAACTCCCAGACCCCTCAGAAGTTCCTGCACTAGCTGATGCCCTAGCCTGTTGCTGGGTAGCTACCAACTGTGTCAACAAATGCACCGCACTCCTCAAGTCCTGATCTGATGGAAGTGGAGGGGGAACTGGATGTGCGGTTTCCCTAGGAATCTCCGTAGTTGGTGGAGGAGCCGGTAATGGCTGAGTAGGGGTCTCACCTTGAGCCTCAGACTGGGCCCCATCTACTGGGGGTACCCTGCTGGTCCCCTCACCTACTGCTGTATCTCTCCTCTGGCTAGCCGTAGTCTTCCTAGTCACCGTCATCTGTGCATGCAAACACCAACACATAAGTTTAATTCAAATTTCCTATAACTCAGTTCTGTAGCACGATTTAGATTTCAAAGAAGGGTAACCAACTCCTAAATGCCCTGTAGTGCCCTGCTTATATAATGTGGTGCACAACACATCTATAAACAAGACCCTACTAGACACGGCTTGTAGACTCCCTAGGACAGAACTGCTCTGATACCAAGTTTGTCACGCCCCGAACCTAGGAGCGATACAAGCACCTGGTGCCTCACCTAACCTGGCGTACCAAATTGCGACTAAGGGACTCTGAACACATAATGTCATACTTTGGCCATGGGGCCACCTTGCAAGACAATTTGCGAAGCAAAATATAAAACTGAATGGAAACTAGCGCTAACTAAACATCAATATAAAGCTAGGCTGAAAAGGCCGTCATAGCTACTACAGCTGACAAACCACCAAATTATACATACCAGGCCTACAAACCCAACATACTGCACTAACCAACAGGATATGTCTACAAGCCTCTACTGATAGATGTACTATGATCGGAACAGGGCCCCGACCTACCCATAACATATATACAGATATACATAAGATGTACACAACACTCTAGACCTGGCAACTCCGAAAGGCGTGGAGCTTACCGATCAGGCTGAACTCGGGAAACACCTACTGAGGAGATCTACTCGTCTGTCTATCTGAACCTGCATGCATGAAATGCAGCGTCCCCGGAAAAGGGACGTCAGTACGAAATAATGTACCGAGTATGTAAGGCAATAACATAACTGAAAATCGAAACTGAACTGATAATATAATAACTGGAAGTAACTGGGAGTCAAAGATGATCTGGAGATATACTTACCTGCTGATACTGACTCAACTCCTTCAATATAGTAAGTAAAATAATTGTACGGCCTTATAAGGCTCGGTATATATAACTGCTCTACCATAGTAGGCTCGCTCATAGGTGCTCGGCCATACTAGGCTATGTATCTCAACCATGCTGGGCTCGCTCATAGGCGCTCGGCCACAGTAGGCTCGGTATATAACTTTCCATCTGATCAGAGGTTGCCCAATAGGGGCCTGCCCATCGATTATAGCTCGATGGTAATGAAAATACTGTAATATTGTATATATAGGCTTGCTGCTCTCTTGACTGGAAGAAGACAATACTAAAATTGAATATAGAGTCTCGATAAGGAATAATATTGTAACTTATGAGACTAGAATAGTGTGAATAAATTCATGAATATGAACTTCTCTTTTTGTCTCATTACTAACACATGTAGCTACGAGATCACGCCAAAATGAAGGAAGGCTTAGCCTTAACATACCTTATCACAATCTTTCCAATCACCAAGTTGAACTCACCTCTTCGCACCTTAATCTACAAGAATGATAATAATACTATCGTTAAGTTACGAAAGGTACAACTATCGCATAACGAACGACAAACCTATTTTGTATTAAAACGGGCAGCATCTCCCCTATAATCCTTACTTCCTCCAAATTCAAGATAACACCAACAATACAAGAACAGAACAATAACAACATATATACATCATTTTCCAGCCCTATATACACCATCAAATACTACAAAACAGCCCAACACACCCCAATCTCTTCGTACACAAAATGACCACCGTAGTAGTGTCAAACGACCCGAAAATGTTATGACGAACGACCAGCCAACCACCCTACATTTATATGGTGTTTATAAACCCCCTTCCTCCTCCAAAACTACACAAAATAGTAGTAAAACACGCAGCCCAACAGCAACACAAAACAGTCCACAAAATAGTCCGCTACAAGTGAATAACTCGAACTCATGGCTTCCGATCACCGTCCCGTGAGTTCTTACAAGTATAGAACGACTTACCATGAATTTACAGAAGAAAAATTGGATGAAAGAGAGCAGTAAACTCACCTTATTTGTTGGATAACTCAGCTCTTATCTTGGTTCTTCAAACTCTAGGTTTTACCTCCAATTGGAACTTGAAAGGGAGAGAAAATCAATTAGGGTTTGTGGGAAATTTTTGGGAGGATTCTTTGCAGAGCTTATGTATGGTTATTATGCTCTATTTTAAGTCTAATATATGAAGAAAATAGGCCCTTAAAAGGCCTCTTTGGACGACCCGAAATGGCCCATTTATTTGGGCTCTCATTTAAGCAAGTAGGTGACACACCTACTTGTCACCTAGTAGCTTGCGCAGTATCGCACAAATGCCCATATCTTTCTACTCCAATGTCGTATTGACAAACAGTTTAATGATTTGGAAAATAGACTCATAGATATTTAATTTAATGGGTGGAACACCCCATAACTCTAAGTATATTGGGAGAAAATCACAGTTACATTTGACCCAAAGTTTCAGTAAAACTTATGAATGTAACTTGTGATGACTTTCATCGACTTTTGTTCCACAACTCGCTTGACTTCAAAACATAACACACGGATGTCATACGACTAATATAAATCATAACATAATCTCCTTATCATGTTAAGCACCCTAGTCTCACCCCAAAGGTATATGTTATAACATTCCCAACTTGTCGACTTTCGACGAAACATTATTTTCTTCAATTGCTTTAGCTTCTGAACCGTCCAACCCTCTTTGTACTTGTTGTTCATGATCTTCAATATTTGTAACCTCAGAGGTAACATGATTAAATTACTTTATATACTTTTAAATATTATCTCATTTTTGGTCCTACATTAGTTTGCTTACGATGCATTTTTATGTACGAAAATATAGGGTGTAACAAAGATGGAGTAGGTGCTACCATCACAGCGAAGGGTGTGGTTACCTCAACTTCAAATGGCATTGGTGCGGCTACTTCAACCTCAATTGGTGTATGGGTTTGCACTACAATGGGTGTGAGGGTGACTGGAGATGTTTTAGGATCATCCCCCTCCCGAATGAGTCCAATTGACCCTTCCGGATCCCATTCTTCATCGGTCTCTATCACATTTACTCCCTCAACTTTGTGATTTGGGAGAGGATTGTTACGAACATTAGGTGTAGTCTCATTTGCCTGTATGACTTTAGCGTCAATTAATGTCTGGATCTTGTCCTTCAGAGTGCGACATTCCTCAATGGTGTAACCCTTCATGCCCGAGTGATAGGCACATGTCTTGTTAGGGTTAATCCACCGAGAAGAGTTTTCTCCATAGGAACAATGGGAATGAGAGTGACATAACCGACAACCTTCAGTCTCTCCTAGAGTTAGTCTATGGTTTCAGCAATCGGAGTGTATTGTCTAGGTGGTCTGCGATCAAAATTTGGCCTTGGTTTTGGATAATTCTGGAGGGCTGGTGGTGGTGAGTGGTAATATGCGGGTTGGGTGTTATAAGTGTGGTAGGTGGCAGCAGGTTGCTGGTATCTGGGGGGTGAAGGCTGGTATGCGGGTGGAGGTGTTTGGTATGTGAGAGGAGACTTCAGACCTTGGGCTACCATTACTGCACCCACTTTTTTCGTCTTAGAGATACCTCCCGACTGCAAAGCTTTATTTGTGGCCTGGAGTGCTTCAAAATTCGTCAGCATTCCACTTTTGATCCCTTCTTCTATTCTCTCTCCCAGCTTGATGATGTCAGAGAACTTATGGTTTTCAATAACCATAAACCTTTCATAGTATTGCGGGTCTTGAGCTCTGACGAAGAACTTATTCATCTGTTCTTCTTCAAGTACCGGTCTTACCTTCGCAACTTCATACCTCCATCGAGTAGCATACTCGCGGAAGGTTTCCGTTGGTTTCTTCTTGTGATTTTGAATGTAGAAAACATATGGTGCATTTTCTGTGTTGAACCTGAATCAATCCATGAAATCCGACGCCATGCTCACCCAATTAACCCACTTCTTTGGGTTCTGACTGATGTACCAATAAAAAGCATCTCCAGTGAGGCTCCTCATGAACAACTTCATACAGATTCGTTCATCTTTGCCAACTCCTACCAACTTGTCACAATATGTTCTTAGATACACTTTCGGATCACCAGTTCCATCGAACATTTTGAACTTGGGAGGTTTGTAACCCTTCGGTAGTTCTACATCCAGTTGTATGCATAGGTCCTCATAATTCAAACCCCCAATGCCCTTGCCACCTTCGACACTTTGAACTCTGCTAGTGAGCTTCTTGAGTTCTTCCACCATGTTCTTGATTAGCAGGTCCTTCTCGATGGATTCTGGTATATATAGGGCTTGTTGTAGGGTAAAGTTTCCACATATATGGGATTACTTTGGTGGACTCCAGGAATCTGGACATAATGGTGGTCATTTGTTGAGTTTTGTGGATCAGGAATAGGATGTGGTGCATTCTGAGGGGTGTGGTATATTGTTGTTTATGGGTATTGAGTTGGATGGTAATGGTGTTGTTGAGGAGTAGGTACCAGCAAAGGGTTGTGGTTCTGAGGAGGTGTGGCATATTGATGTGGTGCGGGAGTATTTGGTGGTAGGTTTTGATTTTGTGTGTTTTGGGGAGGTGTCGCGTTTTGGGCGTTTGTGTTTTGTTGGTTTTTATCAGGGACATTTAGGGTGAGGGAAAAGTTTTCCAAGTTTCGGACCTGCTCAAGTTCCCTTTGTAGCTCCAATATTTTCTATTCCAGACGTAGGACTAATTCATTCTGTGCTGGAGTACTCCGACCGTCCAAAATTTCAACGTTCTCTGTATTATCCTTTCTGATACCGCTTAAATCGTCCATTTTTCCTTTCCCTTTGCTTTTGCCTTTAGGATTACTTGGTGGAGGAGGAGGTGGAGGACCTCTGGATCTAGTATTATATGCGGATGATGCCAGTATGCATGAACCAACCTTGGGGAATGGGAATAATCAAAAGAAAGAAAAACAAAAGGTAACCAAGTCAGTAAGGGATATTGAAAGAATTCTTGCAATATTGAACATGCTTTGCAAAAATAGATTCGCGTCCTAATTTGGGGGACCTCGTTGTGCCCGAGGTAGGCGTAACCAATACATAGACTTGGAGAAAATTGATGCCAATAATTGTGTCATTTCATTAATGCGAAAATGAATCAAATCCTTACTAAAACGACAATAATAAGAAAGTTACTAATGGCATTTGCCTTATTACAATCAAAATTTAAAACTAAGCTAAAAAGCAGTAAAGAACATCATTTCCTAATCTACTTGGTCCTAGAAGGACCTTCCCCATGCTTGGCTCTCTTAACTCCATCAATCAGATTCCCCAGGTCGGGCATATCCAACAACAGGTAAGCCTTTCCTAGATGCCCCCTTCATTGTCATCCGTGTTTTGACAATCTGAAAGCCTCTTTCTCTTCTTTCCCTCAAGCTCCATCAACCCTTGCTCCATCAACCCTTGCTCCATCAACCCTTGCTCCAACACACCCCAATCTCTTCGTACACAAAATGACCACCGTAGTAGTGTCAAACGACCCGAAAATGTTATGACGAACGACCAGCCAACCACCCTACATTTATATGGTGTTTATAAACCCACTTCCTCCTCCAAAACTCCACAAAATAGTAGTAAAACACGCAGCCCAACAGCAACACAAAACAGTCCACAAAACAGTCCGCTACAAGTGAATAACTCGAACTCACGGCTTCCGATCACCGTCCCGTGAGTTCTTACAAGTATAGAACGACTTACCATGAATTTACAGAAGAAAAATTGGATGAAAGAGAGCAGTAAACTCACCTTATTTGTTGGATAACTCAGCTCTTATCTTGGTTCTTCAAACTCTAGGTTTTACCTCCAATTGGAACTTGAAAGGGAGAGAAAATCAATTAGGGTTTGTGGGAAATTTTTGGGAGGATTCTTTGCAGAGCTTATGTCTGGTTATTATGCTCTATTTTAAGTCTAATATATGAAGAAAATAGGCCCTTAAAAGGCCTCTTTGGACGACCCGAAATGGCCCATTTTTTTGGGCTCTCATTTAAGCAAGTAGGTGACACACCTACTTGTCACCTAGCAGCTTGCGCAGTATCGCACAAATGCCCATATCTTTCTACTCCAATGTCGTATTGACAAACGGTTTAATGAGTTGGAAAATAGACTCATATATCTTTAATTTGATAGGTGGAACACCCCATAACTCTAAGTATATTAGGAGAAAATCGCAGTTATATTTGACCCAAAGTTTCAGTAAAACTTATGAATGTAACTTGTGATGACTTTCATCGACTTTTGTTCCACAACTCGCTTGACTTCAAAACATAACACACGGATGTCATACGACTAATATAAATCATAACATAATCTCCTTATCATGTTAAGCACCCTAGTCTCACCCCAAAGGTATATGTTATAACATTCCCAACTTGTCGACTTTCGACGAAACATTATTTTCTTCAATTGCTTTAGCTTCTGAACCGTCCAACCCTCTTTGTACTTGTTGTTCATGATCTTCAATATTTGTAACCTCAGAGGTAACATGATTAAATTAATTTATATACTTTTAAATATTATCTCATTTTTGGTCCTACATTAGTTTGCTTACGATGCATTTTTATGTACGAAAATATAGGGTGTAACATCATTCCCCCCTTGGAAACATTCGTCCTCGAATGTTTACTCTTAGAGACTTTGGAAACTTTTGCCAGAGTATCCTTCGTACACTAGGTTAAAACCAACCTGTACGTAGCCAGAAAACATACTATGCATGCCACACATGGCCAATGTTTATAAATAGCAACACTTTGCCTCACCAACCGTAAATCATAAATACTAAAAGTGAAAAATAAAAGCTTACCTGCTGACCTGCTAGCCTGAATAGAGCTGTGTTGTAGCATCCCATCTCGAGCCATATCTTCAGTTTGAAATAGGTGGGGGTATTTAGACTTCATTTCTTCCTCCGATTCCCACGTCATCTCTTCTACATTCTTGCTCCTCCATAAAACCTTTACGGAAGCTACCTCCTTATTTCGTAGATTGCGGATTTGTCGGTCTAGGATGGCAACTGGAATTTCCTCGTATGACAAGTCCTCTGTAATCTGTACATCATCCGTGGGCACCACTCGGGTAGGATCGCCAATGCACTTCCGTAGCATAGATACGTGAAAAATCGGATGGACAGACTCCAATTCTGAGGGCAACTCTAACTCATAAGCTACTTGGCCCACTCTCCGAATGATCCTATAAGGCCCAATATACCGTGGGCTAAGCTTGCCTTTCTTGCCAAACCTCATCACGCCCTTCATAGGTGATACCTTTAAGAATACCCAGTCATTAATCCTGAACTCTAAGTCTCGTCGCCGCACGTCAGAATATGACTTCTGACGACTCTGAGCTGTCAACAGTCGCTCCCGGATAAGCTTTACTTTCTCTATGGCCTGTTGAACCAGGTCTGGCCCATATAACCCAGATTCCCCAACATCAAACCACCCTATAGGAGATCTGCACTTACGCCCATACAAAGCCTCGTACGGAGCCATCTGAATACTGGAGTGGTAACTGTTATTATATGCAAACTCGACAAGAGGTAGATGTTCATCCCAACTTCTTTTAAAATCCAACACACATACTCGTAACATATCCTCGAGCGTCTGAATTGTGCGCTCGGCTTGTCCATCAGTCTGTGGATGAAAAGCTGTGCTGAGATTCACCTGAGTCCCTAGACCTCTCTGAAATGACCTCCAAAAATGTGCTGTAAACTGAGCCCCACGGTCAGATATAATAGAAACTGGTACTCCGTGTAGCCGCACTATCTCCTTAATATATAACTTTGCATAATCTTCTGCTGTATATGTAGATCTGACCGGTAGGAAGTGAGCTGATTTCGTGAGCCTATCGACTATCACCCATATGGAATCGAACTTACGATTAGAACGAGGTAAACCCGTGATAAAGTCCATGTTTATCGCCTCCCATTTCCATGTCGGGATCTCTATAGTCTGCATTAGCCCTCCAGGCTTCTGGTGCTCTATCTTCACTTGCTGGCAACTAGTACATTGGGCGACAAACTCAGCAATGTTCTTCTTCATATCATTCCACCACTACACATCCTTAATGTCATGATACATCTTCGTCGACCCAGGATGGATGGAATACCATGAATAATGTGCCTCTGACATAATCCTGTCTCGTAGCCCTGCTACATCTGGAACACACAAACGACCTTTATATCTGAGAACCCCATCTCCCTTTAGCTCTAACAGTGGCTTCTTCTGCTGCGAAAATCGCTCTCTCAGCTCGACCAACTCTGGGTCCTCGTACTGCCTTTCCTTGACTTCCGCTATGAGGGATGATTTTGTAGTGTTTTGGAGTACAACTCCACTATCCTCAGAATCTACTAACCGAACCCCCAACGAAGACAATTGATGAATCTCTCTAGCTAATTGTCTTTTCTTGGGCTCTACATGTGCTAAGCTACCCATAGATCGGCGACTTAAGGCATCTGCTACAACATTAGCTTTCCCTGGATGGTAGAGAATGTTAACATCGTAATCTTTCAATAACTCAAGCCATCGCCTCTGTCGCAAATTCAAATCTTTCTGCTTGAAGATATATTGTAGGCTTTTATGATCAGTAAATACATCAACATGAACACCATATAAATAATGCCGCCATATCTTAAGTGCATGGACAACTGCAGCTAACTCGAGGTCGTGGGTCGGATAATTCCTCTCGTGCTTCCTCAACTGCCTTGAAGCATACGCAATTACCTTCCCATGTTGCATCAAGACACATCCTAACCCGACACCTGATGCATCACAATACACGGCATAACCCTCTAGACCCTCTGGAAGTGTTAGAACTGGAGCTGAGGTCAACATGTTCTTAAGCTCTTGGAAACTCCGCTCACAAGCCTCTGTCCATTGAAACTTAGTTTCTTTCTGTGTCAACTTCGTCAATGGTGCTGAAAGGGAAGAAAAACCCTCTACGAACCTCCGATAGTATCCTGCTAAGCCTAGAAAGCTACGAACCTCTGTCGGAGTGGTAGGTCTAGGCCAAGATTTCACGGCCTCAATCTTCTGAGTGTCCACCTTTATCCCTTCATCTGATACAATATGCCCCAAGAATGCTACAGACTTCAACCAGAACTCACATTTAGAAAACTTAGCATACAACTTACGATCACGGAGGGTTTGGAGTACCGCTCGCAGGTGGTCCGCATGCTCATCCTCTGAACGAGAATAAACCAGAATATCATCAATAAATACTATCACGAACAGATCTAAAAATGGTCGGAATAGGCTATTCATCAAGTCCATAAATACAGCGGGTGCATTAGTCAACCCGAAGGATATGACAAGGAACTCGAAGTGGCCATATCGGGTCCTGAAGGCTGTCTTCGGAATATCTTTTTCCCGAACTCTGACCTGGTGGTACCCCGACCTCAAATCTATCTTTGAAAAGCATCTAGCCCCCTGCAACTGATCAAACAAGTCATCGATCCTTGGAAGTGGATACTTATTCTTAATAGTTACCTTGTTCAGCTGCCTATAATCGATACACATCCTCAGCGAGCCGTCTTTCTTCCGCACAAATAGTACTGGTGCACCCCAAGGTGAGGTACTGGGCCTGATGTAACCTTTCTCCAGCAAATCTTTTAACTGCTCCTTCAACTCCTTCAATTCGCCAGGTGCCATTCTATACGGAGGGACGGATATTGGTTGAGTTCCTGGAAGCAAATCGATGCTAAAATCAATCTCTCGCTCTGGAGGAATACCTGGAAGCTCATCTGGAAACACATCTGCATACTCTTTGACTACGGGAATAGACTGAAGTGTAGGTATCTCAGCATCTGCATCTCTAACTCGCACAATATGATAAATGCACCCTTTTGCGATCATTTTCCTCACCTTCAGATAGGAAATAAACCAACCTCTGGCTGTTGGTGTATTACCTACCCATTCAAGGACTGGCTCACCCGAAAAATGAAATCTGGCTGCCTTTGCTCGGCAATCAACTATGGCATAGCAAGCTGCCAACCAGTCCATGCCCATGATAGCATCAAAATCCATCATCTCTAGCTCAACTAGGTCAGCTGAGGTCTGACGACTACAAATTGTCACCGTACAACCTCGGTAAACCCGTCTAGCAATAATCGATTCTCCGACCGGTGTAGATACCGCAAAAGGATCACTTAGTATTTCAGGCACTATACCAAACTTCCTCGCGACAAATGGGGTAATATACGATAAAGTAGATCCTGGGTCTATCAAAGCATAAGCATCGTGAGAGCAAATGGTTAATATACCTGTCACAACGTCTGGTGAAGACTCCTGGTCCTGTCGACCCGCTAAAGCATAGATACGGTTCTGATTACCACTTGAATTAGAACCTCTACCTCTGCCTCGACCTCTACCAGCCGAAGACTGAGACTCGCGCCCTGAAGGATGCACGGACATAGATGATCCTGTTGCTGAACTCGCTGGTTGTGCCATTCCCCCCGAATCTCTATTTGGGCAATCCCGCATCATATGCCCTGGACGCCCACATGTATAACAAGCATCAGAACCTGCTCGGCATTGGCCCAAGTGTCCTCTACCACAGATGTCACACCGTGGAGGAAATGACCATGTCTGCGCAGATCCTCACTGTCGCTGCAAACCCTACGCCCATGAGCTCTCACCTGGTCCTGACTGAGTATAGCGGTCATACCTGTAACCCTGTAACTGAGGTGGCGGAGGCCTAGGTGGCCGTCCGAAGTACTGGGTCCTATAACTACCCTGATATTTCTCCTGAGACCTGGGAAATCTCATCCTCTTACGTTGCCCTTGCTCAGCCCTCTCTGTACCCTACTGCCGATGCCTACCCCTTTCTATATTCTGGGCGAATGCCTGAATTCGGGAGATATCCATACTATCCTGCAATGCAGCGGTGGCACATGCCTCGGTTAACTCTGGGGCTAACGCTGCTATAAACCTGTGAATCCTGTCCCGCATAGTAGCAACTATGGATGGTGCATATCTGGCCAATAAGTCAAAACGGAGACTATACTCTCGAACACTTATATTACCCTGCTTAAGGGCTAGAAACTGATCGACTCGAGCCTGTCGGATCTCCCGTGGTAAGTACTGGTCAAGGAAGGCATCTGAGAAATTCTCCCAAATAGCTGGAGGTGCATCACGTCCCCTGGATCTCTCCCATCCCTCGTACCAAAGGATGGCTATATCTCGGAGTCGAAAAGCTGCTAGCTCAACTGCCTCTTTCTCCGTGGCATGCATAACACGAAAGATCCTGTGAAGCTGATCTATGAAATCCTGTGGGTCCTCCCTCTGATCTGTCCCCGTGAACTCTGGGGGACTCAAAGCAATAAACTCTCGGACCCTTGAACTCCCAGACCCCTCAGAAGTTCCTGCACTAGCTGATGCCCTAGCCTGTTGCTGGGTAGCTACCAACTGTGTCAACAAATGCACCGCACTCCTCAAGTCCTGATCTGATGGAAGTGGAGGGGGAACTGGATGTGCGGTTTCCCTAGGAATCTCCGTAGTTGGTGGAGGAGCCGGTAATGGCTGAGTAGGGGTCTCACCTTGAGCCTCAGACTGGGCCCCATCTACTGGGGGTACCCTGCTGGTCCCCTCACCTACTGCTGTATCTCTCCTCTGGCTAGCCGTAGTCTTCCTAGTCACCGTCATCTGTGCATGCAAACACCAACACATAAGTTTAATTCAAATTTCCTATAACTCAGTTCTGTAGCACGATTTAGATTTCAAAGAAGGGTAACCAACTCCTAAATGCCCTGTAGTGCCCTGCTTATATAATGTGGTGCACAACACATCTATAAACAAGACTCTACTAGACACGGCTTGTAGACTCCCTAGGATAGAACTGCTCTGATACCAAGTTTGTCACGCCCCGAACCTAGGAGCGAGACAAGCACCCGGTGCCTCACCTAATCTGGCGGACCAAATTGCGACTAAGGGACTCTGAACATATAATGTCATACTTTGGCCATGGGGCCACCTTGCAAGACAATTTGTGAAGCAAAATATAAAACTGAATGGAAACTAGCGCTAACTAAACATCAATATAAAGCTAGGCCGACAAGGCCGTCATAGCTACTACAGCTGACAAACCATAAAATATACATACCAGGCCTACAAACCCAACATACTGAACTAACCAACATGATATGTCTACAAGCCTCTACTGATAGATGTACTATGATCGGAACATGGCCCCGACCTACCCATAACATATATGCAGATATACATAAGATGTACACAACACTCTAGACCTGGCAACTCCGAAAGGCGTGGAGCTTACCGATCAGGCTGAACTCGGGAAACACCTACTGAGGAGATCTACTCGTCTGTCTATCTGAACCTGCATGCATGAAATGCAGCGTCCCCGGAAAAGGGACGTCAGTACGAAATAATGTACCGAGTATGTAAGGCAATAACATAACTGAAAATCGAAACTGAACTGATAATATAATAACTGGAAGTAACTGGGAGTCAAAGATGATCTGGAGATATACTTACCTGCTGATACTGACTCAACTCCTTCAATATAGTAAGTAAAATAATTGTACGGCCTTATAAGGCTCGGTATATATAACTGCTCTGCCATAGTAGGCTCGCTCATAGGCGCTCGGCCATACTAGGCTATGTATCTCGACCATGCTGGGCTCGCTCATAGGCGCTCGGCCACAGTAGGCTCGGTATATAACTTTCCATCTGATCAGAGGTTGCCCAATAGGGGCCTGCCCATCGATTATAGCTCGATGGTAATGAAAATACTGTAATACTGTATATATAGGCTTGCTGCTCTCTTGACTGGAAGAAGACAATACTAAAATTGAATATAGAGTCTCGATAAGGAATAATATTGTAACTTATGAGACTAGAATAGTGTGAATAAATTCATGAATATGAACTTCTCTTTTTGTCTCATTACTAACACATGTAGCTACGAGATCATGCCAAAATGAAGGAAGGCTTAGCCTTAACATACCTTATCACAATCTTTCCAATCACCAAGTTGAACTCACCTCTTCGCACCTTAATCTACAAGAATGATAATAATACTATCGTTAAGTTACGAAAGGTACAACTATCGCACAACGAACGACAAACCTATTTTGTATTAAAACGGGCAGCATCTCCCCTATAATCCTTACTTCCTCCAAATTCAAGATAACACCAACAATACAAGAACAGAACAATAACAACATATATACATCATTTTCCAGCCCTATATACACCATCAAATACTACAAAATAGCCCAACACACCCCAATCTCTTCGTACACAAAACGACCACCGTAGTAGTGTCAAACGACCCGAAAATGTTATGACGAACGACCAGCCAACCACCCTACATTTATATGGTGTTTATAAACCCCCTTCCTCCTCCAAAACTCCACAAAATAGTAATAAAACATGCAGCCCAACAGCAACACAAAACAGTCCACAAAACAGTCCGCTACAAGTGAATAACTCGAACTCACGGCTTCCGATCACTGTCCCGTGAGTTCTTACAAGTATAGAACGACTTACCATGAATTTACAGAAGACAAATTGGATGAAAGAGAGCAGTAAACTCACCTTATTTGTTGGATAACTCAGCTCTTATCTTGGTTCTTCAAACTCTAGGTTTTACCTCCAATTGGAACTTGAAAGGGAGAGAAAATCAATTAGGGTTTGTGGGAAATTTTTGGGAGGATTCTTTGCAGAGCTTATGTCTGGTTATTATGCTCTATTTTAAGTCTAATATATGAAGAAAATAGGCCCTTAAAAGGCCTCTTTGGACGACCCGAAATGGCCCATTTATTTGGGCTCTCATTTAAGCAAGTAGGTGACACACCTACTTGTCACCTAGCAGCTTGCGCAGTATCGCACAAATGCCCATATCTTTCTACTCCAATGTCGTATTGACAAACAGGTTAATGATTTGGAAAATAGACTCATAGATATTTAATTTAATGGGTGGAACACCCCATAACTCTAAGTATATTGGGAGAAAATCGCAGTTACATTTGACCCAAAGTTTCAGTAAAACTTATGAATGTAACTTGTGATGACTTTCATCGACTTTTGTTCCACAACTCGCTTGACTTCAAAACATAACACATGGATGTCATACGACTAATATAAATCATAACATAATCTCCTTATCATGTTAAGTACCCTAGTCTCACCCCAAAGGTATATGTTATAACATTCCCAACTTGTCGACTTTCGACGAAACATTATTTTCTTCAATTTCTTTAGCTTCTGAACCGTCCAACCCTCTTTGTACTTGTTGTTCATGATCTTCAATATTTGTAACCTCAGAGGTAACATGATTAAATTATTTTATATACTTTTAAATATTATCTCATTTTTGGTCCTACATTAGTATGCTTACGATGCATTTTTATGTACGAAAATATAGGGTGTAACAAAGATGGAGTAGGTGCTACCATCACAGCGAAGGGTGTGGTTACCTCAACTTCAAATGGCATTGGTGCGGCTACTTCAACCTCAATTGGTGTATGGGTTTGCACTACAATGGGTGTGAGGGTGACTGGAGATGTTTTAGGATCATCCCCCTCCCGAATGAGTCCAATTGACCCTTCCGGATCCCATTCTTCATCGGTCTCTATCACATTTACTCCCTCAACTTTGTGATCTGGGAGAAGATTGTTACGAACATTAGGTGTAGTCTCATTTGCCTGTATGACTTTAGCGTCAATTAATGTCTGGATCTTGTCCTTCAGAGTGCGACATTCCTCAATGGTGTAACCCTTCATGCCCGAGTGATAGGCACATGTCTTGTTAGGGTTAATCCACTGAGAAGAGTTTTTTCCATAGGAACAATGGGAATGAGAGTGACATAACCGACAACCTTCAGTCTCTCCTAGAGTTGGTCTATGGTTTCAGCAATCGGAGTGTATTGTCTAGGTGGTCTGCGATCAAAATTTGGCCTTGGTTTTTGATAATTCTGGAGGGCTGGTGGTGGTGAGTGGTAATATGCGGGTTGGGTGTTATAAGTGTGGTAGGTGGCAGCAGGTTGCTGGTATCTGGGGGGTGAAGGCTGGTATACGGGTGGAGGTGTTTGGTATGTGAGAGGAGACTTCAGACCTTGGGCTACCATTACTGCACCCACTTTTTTCGTCTTAGAGATACCTCCCGACTGCAAAGCTTTATTTATTGCCTGGAGTGCTTCGAAATTCGTCAGCATTCCACTTTTGATCCCTTCTTCTATTCTCTCTCCCAGCTTGATGATGTCAGAGAACTTATGGTTTTCAATAACCATCAACCTTTCATAGTATTGCGGGTCTTGAGCTCTGACGAAGAACTTATTCATCTGTTCTTCTTCAAGTACCGGTCTTACCTTCGCAACTTCATACCTCCATCGAGTAGCATACTCGCGGAAGGTTTCCGTTGGTTTCTTCTTGTGATTTTGAATGTAGAAAACATATGGTGCATTTTCTGTGTTGAACCTGAATCAATCCATGAAATCCGACGCCATGCTCACCCAATTAACCCACTTCTTTGGGTTCTGACTGATGTACCAATAAAAAGCATCTCCAGTGAGGCTCCTCATGAACAACTTCATACAGATTCGTTCATCTTTGCCAACTCCTACCAACTTGTCACAATATGTTCTTAGATACACTTTCGGATCACCAGTTCCGTCGAACATTTCGAACTTGGGAGGTTTGTAACCCTTCGGTAGTTCTACATCCAGTTGTATGCATAGGTCCTCATAATTCAAACCCCCAATGCCCTTGCCACCTTCGACACTTTGAACTCTGCTAGTGAGCTTCTTGAGTTCTTCCACCATGTTTTTGATTAGCAGGTCCTTCTCAGTGGATTCTGGTATATATAGGGCTTGTTGTAGGGTAAAGTTTCCACATATATGGGATTACTTTGGTGGACTCCAGGAATCTGGACATAATGGTGGTCATTTGTTGAGTTTTGTGGATCAGGAATAGGATGTGGTGCATTCTGAGGGGTGTGGTATGTTGTTGTTTATGGGTATTGAGTTGGATGGTAATGGTGTTGTTGAGGAGTAGGTACCAGCAAAGGGATGTGGTTCTGAGGAGGTGTGGCATATTGATGTGGTGCGGGAGTATTTGGTGGTAGGTTTTGATTTTTTGTGTTTTGGGGAGGTGTCGCGTTTTGGGCGTTTGTGTTTTGTTGGTTTTTATCAGGGACATTTAGGGTGAGGGAAAAGTTTTCCAAGTTTCGGACCTGCTCAAGTTCCCTTTGTAGCTCCAATATTTTCTGTTCCAGACGTAGGACTAATTCATTCTGTGCTGGAGTACTCCGACCGTCCAAAATTCAACGTTCTCTGCATTATCCTTTCTGATACCGCTTAAATCGTCCATTTTTCCTTTCCCTTTGCTTTTGCCTTTAGGATTACTTGGTGGAGGAGGAGGTGGAGGACCTCTGGATCTAGTATTATATGCGGATGATGCCAGTATGCATGAACCAACCTTGGGGAATGGGAATAATCAAAAGAAAGAAAAACAAAAGGTAACCAAGTCAGTAAGGGATATTGAAAGAATTCTTGCAATATTGAACATGCTTTGCAAAAATAGATTCGCGTCCTAATTTGGGGGACCTCGTTGTGCCCGAGGTAGGCGTAACCGATACATAGACTTGGAGAAAATTGATGCCAATAATTGTGTCATTTCATTAATGCGAAAATGAATCAAATCCTTACTAAAACGACAATAATAAGAAAGTTACTAATGGCATTTGCCTTATTACAATCAAAATCTAAAACTAAGCTAAAAAGCAGTAAAGAACATCATTTCCTAATCTACTTGGTCCTAGAAGGACCTTCCCCATGCTTGGCTCTCTTAACTCCATCAATCAGATTCCCCAGGTCGGGCATATCCAACAACAGGTAAGCCTTTCCTAGATGCCCCCTTCATTGTCATCCGTGTTTTGACAATCTGAAAGCCTCTTTCTCTTCTTTCCCTCAAGCTCCATCAACCCTTGCTCCAAATATTCTAATCTTTCTGTTGATTTAGCGGCGGTTTCCCTCAATTTGTTGATTACTTCCATATCCACTTTGTGTTGTTCTAGATGCCTAGCTTCAAACTCGAAGACCCTTTTGCGTAACCTCCTATACTTTACTTGTGCTTCAGCAGCGTCATCTATGATCCTGTTTTTTAGATTAATTCTCGGCTTGACGTCTCCCGCTATATCGTCCACTAACCATGATGGGTAGAAGTACACATGGCCAGCATGATACCTATCTGGATCAATAGTATCCTTTTCCACAATGACCTTCTGATTCCACATATGTTGTGCCTCAAACTTGAATGGAATAACGTCTCCTTTAAAATCTACTTTGTACTGGACCATGTTGGAAACCCGAGGTATAACCTGTTTTCTTCCCGCTTGTCTCATTACTCTTATAGGAGCATAAGGATAGATGTCCCTCAACCCAATCAGCACTAGGTGAGTAGTCTCTCTTGACCTGATGATGAACTCACTGCTAGGAAACCATTTAAACTTCCAATGTACCTGCTCGTCCATCAGACTACTGAAGAAATGCACCCAGCTCACAGCATTTCCAGGTTGTGCAAACCTGTATGGGATAAATGTCATTCTCTTTGGGTGATGGTAAGCTATGTAGTCATTCAATGGTCGATACAGAAGCTCTTGGCGATATTCTCCTCTTTGAAAATGCTATAATAACCAAACTTGCAGTAACAAATTACAACCCTCAAAATGCCTGAACCCCTGTTTGCACTGATCTAGAGCGTGGTACATCTCGTCTAGGATCATGAGGATGATGGTATAAGTCTGTCCCTCGATGCCTTCCATTAAAGTCCCGGCGACCATGGCTAAATGGGTATGAATCCTTCCCCCTTTCATTGAAAATATCAACAACCCCAAGAAGCAGACAATGAACACATAAACCCGACGCTGCTTCCAACACAAGGAAGTAATGGCAATTTCATCATGATGAAGGTGATATGACTTGTTGTGCCCATAACGCTCATAAAGGAATTCAAATGGGATGTATGACTTCTTCAAACTAAGCAACTCATCATTTTTCTTAAAACCCAGCATTTTCAGAAAACCGCGAGGGGTGCGATTCTTTGGCACTAATAACCCTGGACTATCCCACGACAGCTTAGCAAAACCTCCTACTTCCTATAAGAGACGAGTCGTTTCTATGTCACCGAAGCGGAAGACGGCCCTTTTTTCATCCCAAAACATAGTAGCGGCCTCAATCAATGCTCTATTCGGTTGGATATCTAACAAGGACGGCAAATTACCAAGGACCCTTCTCACAAGATTCTTGTCACTAGGCGCAAGAGTTTTCCACCAATCAAGTAGCAGAGGTAGGATGTTTTGGACAACGCCGAACCTGGGGACTTCATGCTTCATTTTCTGCAAACAAATAGAGTTAGCCCTTTCCCCCTCCAGATTTGACTATTTACACACTAATAATCAACATATTGGCCTACTTTCTCCAAGTAATGCAAATAACGTGATGGTGTCCATTGGGATTGTGGAAATCCCGTCGAAATTTGGACACGGCTTATCTTAGCGGGCTATCACGTTAGCAACGTTCTGACCCGTATTAGGCTTAACATGATGCACGCACATTTAATGTTGGAGTGAGGTTTCTAGAATGTCCTAGACTGATACTCCCAAGTGGACAACTTGAGAGGGAAAGGCACGGGACCGTCGACTGCACCGCTGATCGACTAGTCTACTACAAATAAGCCTTTCAGATTTAAAAGGGTAATTTTGGAAGAGCTCGGACACTCATCAAGCGCCGCTATGTTGATAATTGGCACGAGTGGAGTATGATGTGGGGCATGCTTTATGCAGAGATAATAACACATTGCCAGGTATTTGCATGATAAATATGTAAAAAGTGATAAATACAGTATTAAGGTAAAACATGAAAAACATAAAGAAAGACAAAGGAAGAAGTTAGTCTGTGGAATATATGCGAGAATGTAAAAAAACAAACAAGGGAGTAGGGACGGGAGAGGCATGATATAGCTAATGAAGAGCAGTTAGAGCAACTAAGGGCGAATAGGGAAAGGGATGTGCATGTTATAACAAGTTTAAGCAAATAAAGGTAGAAAAGGGAAGGGATGTGCATGTTATAACGGGTTTAGACAAGTAAAGGTGAACGGGAAAGGGATGTACATGTAATAGCAAAATTTAACAAATAAATATGGAAAAGGAATGTGCATTTTATAAAAAAGAAAACTAATCCACATAAGCCAAGTTCATTATGGTAAGAGCCTAAGTTTCCCCAGCAGAGTCACCATGTTGTCGCGACCTGTTTTCCCGTGAAAACGGGTTTCGACATCGTGACAACTCTTTTTGGAATGGGAGATAGAGTGCTAAAGGAGAAGAGTCGCCACCTAACGATATTAAGGTGCGTTAGGGCACCTATTTGAAAATAACTCTGTTTGACTAGTCAACGCAACCAAAGATCGGGTAAGGGTTCAAATTACCTCAAAGATAAGGTGTTAGGCACTCTTCGAGGTCCACAACTGTGGGTCCCGGCCGAACTTATGATTATGTGGATTACATTTAAACTAGGTGATCAAATATACAAAGGGAATTCGGAAATCAAAGAATTTTATTACAACATGATTAGTACAAGTCTTAGTACGAATATAGGGATACAATTACTTAGATATAATAACCACACATAAAGAAGAAGAAGAAAAAAATGGGGGGGGGGGGGGTCCTAAGTTTTTTAGCTTAAAGGATCACCCCGTGTAACATAAATAATACTTCATAACTCCCTTGGAATAGGGAGTTACTCATATTATTCAGCGGGCAGAGACTATCATCTCCTGCTACCCGATTACTATGTTAAAATGGTTACCTAAAAGAGTTCTAATTCAATTCTAAGTCGTACCCTATGCGTGCACTACCCGTCCCATACCTATGGTCCAGGAGGTATTGGACCTCTATTTGGCTGGTTCTAGACCTCACTTAGGCTGCTCAGAAATGTCAAAACTAGGCGACATACAAAAACACATTGGACTTCATATATAGGCAGTTAAGGTTCAAGTTTGCCTTCACACTTAAGCAGCAAATGCACGCAAGACAAACTTCATGTTAAGCAATTTATAATTAAGAAACTTAAATCCCTATAGACATGATTTCTACGTGACAAGGCATCAGGGCTTGCAAACAGTTTCAGAGGCCAGGCATTGCGCATAGACAGGATTATACGATTTGCATGCTGATTAATGAAATTGCAGATTTTCGGTTATTAAGCCTGTTGTGTATAGGTGACTCGTGCAGTAAGGAATAATGAAAGGACCATTGGGAAGATCCCAGAAGTGCATAATAAACCATATTGATAGGTGCAACATTGACTCTTATTAAGACGAAACAGTATTGTCCTATAGACATGATCTCTAATGTTTAGCACTTAGAGCTGATTTTATCATTACACTCAACCCTATAGACATATTTTCTAGGTGAACAGTACGATGCAGTAACTAATGAAATGATTAAAATCCTATAGGCATGGTTTCTAGTGAACAGTACTAGATAATATCAAATGAGGTGATCAAAATCCTATAGGCATGATTTCTAATGAATATTCTAAAATGAATTGAAAGATAATTCATTGACATTTGTTCCTATAAGCAGGTTTTCTAGTAACACGTAGCAGTAAAAATAATTGCATCATTTGAATTCATCTTTGCCAACAGACAGTGTGTGTGTGTGTGTGTATATATCCTAATGACATGGTTTCTACAGTGCACATATAAATTGAACGACACATATGGCAAGTGAATCAATGAGTCCTATAGGCATGCTGTCTACCCCTTTTACACAAACATTAAGAATCTACCCCTTCCTCATTTTTACTAACACCCCAATCATTTATACAAAAGTTATTATAGGCCCAATAATGAGTAAGATACAAAATGTTATACAAATAATGACAATAGGCCCATAGCAGGCCCGAATGAAATACCCAGCACTGTCTGGACCTTCAGCAACATACCCAGACTTTCAACAAAGAGCCATGTTCATCAACGCAACCCAGAATCCATAGAAGAGCTCGAAGCCAAAACACACAATCATATTGCCAAGCATTGAATTACTTAAACCAACCAGCTTACATATTCATGGGACAATAAGAAGAAGGAACTGGGATAATTCAGGTTCCAGTATTAGGAGAAATGATTTGGGACCCAAATCCTAGCGTGTCAGAGTTCACCAGAGCCTCAAAAGGACCCCGAGCAGTGCTCACACTAGGGAGGTCAGCAGTAAAATCCTTGGTAGCCTTGGCTTTCAGTTGGCTAAGAATCAGAAGTTAAGAGAGCACAGGTGACAAGTGAAGGAGAGTGAACCAAGATTGAGAGACAAGAATTGAGGGACGCAGACATAGTCAAGTTGAGCATATAGAGCAGATAATAGAACATGTCATAGGATTTAAGAACAAACTTAGTAAAGATTTAGAAACAAGTTCAACACTTAGTGCATAGGCAGTCACACATTTGCAGAGTTAAGGAAAGAACAAGTTTGCAAGATTGGCAAAAATTATCATACACAGATTCATAATACCAAATAAGTGAAAACCTAAAAGGTCCAAATTATGCTAAGTATAGGTCCTAGTGTTACAAAATAATCGTGTTAATTTAAACATGATAGGGAAGCAGGTTATGACAGTTACTGGTGAATCAAGGGAGCCAAAAATATGCTAAAGGGCATATTAACAGAGAACTAGGCATGGTTGATAAAAAAAAAGATCTTGATACAGGATCAAAACATGCTACATAGGCAAGATACCGTTACATAAATTCAGAATAGAATAGGAAGAGAAACGCATGCCATATAGAAAATGCAAACACTCAGGTTTTGAACACAATCAACTAGTACTAAAGAGAGTACAAACTATGCAGATGAAGCATGTTCCAATAACAGAATTGGCATTTTTAGCAGAACTAAACACTAAAAAAATGCTAACTAGGGCAAAGGTCACACACAGTAGTGGTTCAGAACATATTGACTTAGAAGAATCTAAATTACTTGAATCAGGCTTAGGCACATTTCGGCTAGCAACATTATGAAGTTAAAGGGTTAAAGAGACCTAAAACTGAAGTAAAGCAAACAAGAATAACCTAGAAAACACATTAAGCTATGAACCTCAGAAGTGAAAACATATGCGAATTTCAGATATATAAGAATTGAAATTGCAAAAGACAGTAACTCACCAGTTAAACGAATAACAGTAAAGAATCAAAATTCCACAAGAATCTAGAATCTCAATGCGTCAAAGTTCCCAAGAGCTTTGAAAGAACTCCGGGTAGTACTCGCACCAAGAGGAGGTTGAGTAACAAGGTCTTAGTGGCCTTGGCTTTCAGCCGGCCAAGACAGAATATAGAAAATAGCAAAAGCCCCCAATTTTAGTGAAGAATATGTCGATTCAAAATCTATCTCAAAGGGGAATGGGGAGGGGTTTGTATAACAGTAAAAATTGAACGACCACACAAGGAAACTGAGTAAATAGAACAACAAATAAAGAAAGAAAGCATGCAAAATTAGTTCAAAATCAATTTAGGAGAGAAATTGGGTAAACCCTAGTTTTTTTAGGGAAAGTGTAAATCAACAGAGATATAAATGAAATCGGACTCACATAATATGGTATTGAACGTATGTAGACAAAATAATGCTCAAAATCAAAGATTCGAACCACTTTGGTTCGATTTCAGAAGATATTGCTTGCCATGTTTAGGCAAGCACCTAGGTAACACCACAAACGGACAACCAGTACCAAAAGGTTTCAAATATGGCAAGAGAATAGTAGTCGAATCCCATTATCAGTGGGATTAGGTGAAGGATTAAGGGGAGGCGGCTAGGGTTTAGTGAAGAGGAGATGAGTGACAGAGGGAATAGAGGTGGCTATCTTTAGGCAATGGGGTTAGGGTTAGGTTTTGGGGGTATAAAGAAAGGGAGTGGGGTGTTGTGGGCCGTTGATTGCTTTTGATCAACGGTTGAGATTAAAAATGAGCTGGGTCGGAATTTGGACCGGGCAAGGTTGCTTGGGGTTGGGCTTGAGGATTGGGCCAGGGATTTGGGTCTGTCTGGTGCGAAAAATAACTCAACAATTGGGCCAGCTTTTAAATAAGAGATTAAAAAGGAAATAATTTAATAAAATAGTTAAATAAATACTATTTATGAAAATTAATACTTTAAAGAATTGTAGGAGATTATAAAAAATGTAAAAATATCATTTTGACCCTGAATAAAATGACAAATGCAATAAAAATGCG
This sequence comes from Nicotiana tomentosiformis, assembly GCF_000390325.3. Lineage (NCBI taxonomy): Eukaryota > Viridiplantae > Streptophyta > Magnoliopsida > Solanales > Solanaceae > Nicotiana > Nicotiana tomentosiformis. The sequence continues at coordinate 28,178,402 of NC_090818.1, forward strand.
AAATATAGGCTATCATTGCAAGATTGTGCAAATTGCCTAAGAATACCAATATCATTATATAAAATAAAGTAAAAATATTTGAAACATGTATTATGGATGCAAATAATAATTTTAGATGGTGAGATCATCACAAGAATAATTTAAAGGAATAATTACTAAATTTTTATATAATTTAAATGCAAGAAAATTAATTTAAAAGCTCTAACATTTATGAAAAATTATAGAAAATAATTTTATAGATTTGTAAACTAAATAATGATGCAAAAATTACTATTTTGAAAGTATATATATATATTTTGAAAAAACTATGAGGGCAAAATTAGGTATCAATAGAGGATGAATGGTGAAATCCTTGTGCTCTTGCTTCTCCCTCTTCTCCTTAGCTTCCTTAGGTATAAATTATGTCAAAAGTCTTCAAAATACCATTTTTCTATGTATATATACCAAGTAGGGTCGGGCCAAAATAAATACACCTTCTCTTACGCGAAAAAGGACACTTTTCCGGAGTTGGACGTGCGTGGCCGCGCACCTGGAAGTGTTTTCTCTTGGGAATTTGAAATATCGTAAAACATGAAAGTTGTAACCCTTTGAATTAGCTTTCCAAAAATATATTGTGGAGCCCAAATGGAGTTCCAAACAAAACGTTATGTGCATTTTACTAGACACTGCGCAATATACCTGCTCGATTCTTCGTTCGTTCTTAACTATCATCCGTTGATCCCCGATCATGATCCCGGCTTAATTCCTTGGGCTTTTACTCTGACTTTAAAGATCCACATCACTTGAATTCATTCCACAATATCTACATATCTCGAAATTGCTCCTACAAGGCATAAAACACACAATTAGTGCAAAACACTAGCGATTAAAGCTCAAACTCAACTAAAGTGCAGTAATTTGGAATGTAATAATTGACTAAAAGATGAGATTATAGCCCACCATCAACACCCCACACTTAAACCATTGATCGTCCTCGAGCAATCAAATCACACTTTATATAGACACAACCTTACTAAGCAACTCTCCTAACTCATCACACCAAGAATATTTAAAATAGACTAAGCACAATAATGTAACATCTTCACCTCAAGATTTGACTCACAAGTACCACGCATTATTCACAACTCACTCACTTACTCTAACATAGAGGTCAATGACATTACCTTTCCTTCATGAATCAAGTGCCATCACAATAATAGAAAATAGTTTCACACATAATAAAATTAAGAACGATCAGGAACTCAAGATAGAAAGAATTCACTCACTCTGAGAAACAACATTCATATGTCACAAAAGATGAACCATAGGCTTTCCCGTAGTGTACTCCTCAACTAATCGAGTTCATTCAGTCAAGGATCAAATAGGACTTTAAATGGTTGTAATATAGGCTGCGGGATGGGTAGGATACATTTAGATATAAGAGTGACTATACCTCCCTAAGCACTTTAATATACATTTCATTGTTCAAACCCCACACTTATGTCAAAACATACTCTACCTTAACATCAACGTGCATTGACTCCCTATTCTTTGAGCACAATTGCATTAAGAGTTCCACTATTAAGGAATATTTTGCACAACAATACAAATTGTTTTCTCTTTTTTTTTTCAATTCAAGTGACTCTTACTTTTTCAAAACATTGCACCTTTCTCCTTATTTCAATAGTTCCACTAAAAAGTCAAACCAACCACCCCACACTTCAACTTTTACAAAGTTCATAACAATTTTAAGTGCTCATGGGAGGTAAATGGTTCAAATAGATGGTCAATTCAAACAAAAGGGTAAGGCTTGTAATGTGGTTTCCAAAGAAACATGATTACAGGCTCAACGGGATTAACAAAGATATATAACAATTAGACAGGTAAAAACATATAGCTGGCTCAACAAAGAAATGCCTAAATCACTTCCAAGACTGAACAAAACTACTATTTCGCTTTGCAAACACACAGGGCAAGTTCTAGATATCAAATGCAATGCACAGAATCATACAAACCTCACACACACATGGAATATAACTCACTCAATATTGGATTCATCAAGACACTCTAGTCAAAGCAGTTAAGCAAAGTTAAGATCATACACTTTAAGGTACTTACACAAGAGTAAAAAACTGAGCCTAAGAGTCACAACCAAAGCACTCACTCTTCTCAAGGCATAACCAAGTCAAGAAATATTGCTTTCAATTCAAACCAAATCACAAGGTTTCCTACACCTAACAAATATAAAAATTAACTACACCTGGTTCAAACAAAACCCTTGGAAAAGAACCGCTTCACAAAGAAAAACCAAGGGGGAATTAATACACTACCTATCAAAAGAAAATATTTTTTTCTTTTCCTTTCGACTTTAATCCCTTAAGAAACCCATTGAATGATATCCATTGTCGGGAAAAATAAAAAAATTTCAAATTTTATGTTTTTTTTCAATTTTTTCCTCTATCTCTACTACTCAAACTAACAAAAGAAAACTAAAACTAATATACAAACATACATACATACATCATATCCCCCACCCCACACTTTAAGTTGTGGCATGTCTCCATGACACGTAATTAAAAAGCATAAGGTAAATAAAATTTCCCTGAATTTTCTTGTTTTCGGAGAACTTATGAACTCCACCCCTAATTCTGAATTCATTCCTCGTTTTTGCTCTTTGGGATTCTTTATGGAGATCATTAAGCCCAATTCTTCTAAGGATACCTGCAAGACCCGCTCTTTTCTTTCTTTCTTGTCCTCATCTTGAGGGGTAAATTTCTTGTTCATGATGATCCTTAACTTGTTTTTGCATTCTTTCACATGATCAATCCATACATATTCCTGTAAATTCCCAAAAATAAAATCCACATGAACAAGGTTAGAATAAGAAAATAAAGAAGAAAGGTCAAGTGAATATTCCTCTAGTATGTCCAAGACTATTTGTTTCTCATTCTCTTCTACTACATGTTGCAGATGTGAAAAGGTAGATGGGAGTCTGAACTCTTCTTCCGTTGCTTCACACTCAACCACAACCTTATTCTCGATCATCTTAGTTGAATTATAGTCCTCTTGAATAGTGGAAAGCTCTCTCTGTAGATGCTCATCCTCTTGGGTAGGCTCATTCTCATAGGGTATCTCCTCCATATATTCACCATTACAACGCAATGAGCTTTCTGAAAGTGTATTTATTATTGGACTCACTTGCGTTGTTAGATTGTTAATGGCTTCATCATCTTGTGTAAATCTCTCTACCAGCTTATTTGTGAACTTATACAAAAGCTATTCCAAACTATCATTCTCCCCTTGAGGTGTGTAACGACCCGACCGGTTGTTTTGAGCTCCAACGCATCGTTTGGTAGTTTAAGTCCTTGAGTAGCTTAACTTCAGGTACTATGACTTGTGCGCGTGATCGGAATTGAATTTCGGGAAGTTCGGAGTTGATTTGAAAAGAAAATTATAATTTCGGAATCTTTAATGGAGGAATTGACGAAAGCATGATTTTAAGTAAACGACCTCAAAATCGGGATTTGAAGGTTGCAACAAGTTTGTATGATGATTTTGGACTTGGGTGTATATCCGGATCGGGTTTTGGATGACCCGGGAGCGTTTCGACGCCTATTGTGGAAGTTAACATTTTGTAAGAACTTCATAAAAGTTGGGTTGAGGTGTATTTCAATGTTATCAATGTCTGTTTGGGATTCCGAGTCTGAGAATAGATCCGTATGGTGATTCTGGTATTGGGAGCGCGTGTGGAAGTGGATTTGGAGGTCCGTAGGTAATTTCGGGGACATTTGGCGAAAAATGGAAATTTGAAGGTTTTGGGAAAGTTTGACCGGGAGTGAACTTTTTGATATCGGGGTCGAATTCTAATTCCGGAAGTTGGTGTAGGTCCGTAATATCAATTATGACTTGTGTGCAAAATTTGAAGTCAGTCAGACGTGATTTGATGTGTTTCGGCATCGAATGTAGAAGTTTGAAGTTCTAAAGTTCATTAAGTTTGAATTGGGGTAAAATTCATGATTTTGATATTGTTGGATGTGATTTGAGATCTCGAGCAGGTCTGTGTTATGTTATGGGACTAGTTCGTGTGATTGGACGGGGTCCCGAGGGCCTCGGGTGTGTTTCGGGATAGTTTCGGATTATTTCGGGCTGTTTCTGACTGTTGTTGCTGGTGTCTGCTGTCTTTCTTCATGAACGCGAAGGAAGTCCCACGTTCGTGTAGAGGAAATTTGTGAGGCTGTTGGGTTGGCCTTCGCGAACGCGAGCAAGCAAACACGAAGGCGAGGCAAGAGCTGGGAAAGCCTTCGCAAACGCGGCCAAGGCTACACGAACGCGAAGAAGAAAGGGGGAGATGGGCCTAAGGCCATTTGGCCTACGCAAACGCGTAGAAGGGAACGCGAACGTGAGGGGTCTGAGCAGCTGGCTTTCGTGAACACTATCAGAGTGTCGAGAATGCGAAGAGGAAATTTGGAGGCAGTTTTTCTTTGGCCTTCGCGATCGCGATGGTCTTTCCGCGATCACGAAGAAGGGCGAACCTAGGGAGTGACGTTTTAAAGACAGGATTTGGCCATTTTTCATTTGGTTGGGCGATTGTTGGAGCTCTTAGAATGGAGAGTTTCTTCATCTATGTCAATGTAAGTGATTCCCACCTATTGCAAGTTAAATACTTGGATTATATATGGATTTAGACTTGAAAATTTGGGATTTTGAAGAAAAACCTAGAAATTGGTATTTTTGGATTTTGACCACGAAATCTGACATGGAATTTGGAATAAATTATATATTTGAGTTCCTGGTGTCATCGGTAAAGTTTATCTTCGAAAATTTTCGGAATCCAGGCACGTGGGACCGAGGGTGATTTTTATCGACTTTTCAAGGGGAGTTAGGAATTGTTGTAAATTTAATTATAATGAGTATTAGAGTATATATTTATGGTTTTGCATATTTATTGACTAGTTTAGGAGCGTTGGGCATCAGTTTGATTTGTTGGAAGGGCTTGGGAGCCGGTTGTGGAATTTCAGAGCGAGGTAAGTCTCTTTTCTAAACTTGTAAGAGGCAATTAACCCCATAGGTGAATCAAATCATTATGTGTTTCTATTTGTGGGGGCTACGTACGTACGAAGTGACGAGAGTCCGTGCATAGCTATTATTATGCTTATGTTTGGGTGGTCTAGGACCCATATCATGTTGTACTTGCGATATTGCGCCCTACCTGTTAATTTAATTGTTTAAGACATTTAGAAACTCGATAAAGGAATTGTAAAAAGGTTAAACTTCATTTACTTGACCGTTAAATGAGAGTTTGAAATTTTGGAATATTTGCCCCTTTATAAATCTTGAATTAATTGTTTAATGTGTTTTCTCTTTTGTGGAGTGGGCCGAACGCCTCGGTAGCAGATAGATGCATCTATGGTTCGTGCCGTTCGACCCTCGACAGTGCACAATTTAAATATTATGTTGGATCGGGCCGTATGACCTCGACAGGATTTGCGCATGATATATTTTTGGAATTGATAATAATTGATATTACTTTCATTGGCCCGAGCTACAAAAAAATATTAAATGACGAAAATAATTTTGGAAATTTCTTATGAACAAAAGAATTTTTTACTTATTTCATGATATTGAGCTTACAGCCGTTCTACGTAATCCATGTTTAATTATATCATTGATATTTTATTTATAGCCCATAGTTAGTGTCGAAATCGACCCCTCGTCAATACTTCTTCGAGGTTAGGCGGGATACTTACTGGGTACGCATTGATTTACGTACTCATACTACACTTGCTACACATTTTTGTGCAGGTGTATTTATGTCTAGAGGCCTTGTGGGCGCAGAGGCGCGGTTATTGCAGGGATTTAGGTTAGCTGCATTCCATGTTATGAGTCTGCAGCCAGCAGAGTCTCCTTCAGAGTATTTATATTTATTATGTCCGAATTTGTATTCCGAATAGATATTGTATTTTATTTTTCATTCCTAGTTGAGGCTCATGCACTTGTGACACCGAGTTTTGGGGTGATTTGGGTTGTCATGTATTGAAATTGTTAATAATATTATTATTTACTCAGTAAATTATATCTTTTACTATTTAATTGAAGGAAATATGATTTCAAAAATATTAAAATGAGAACCTAATTAAGTATTTATTTTTGGCTTGCCTGACATCGGTGTCCGGCGCCATCACGACCTTTAATGGATTTTGGGTCGTGACAACATGGTATCAGTGCACTAGGTTCACTTAGGTCTCACAAGTCGTGAGCGAGTCTAGTAGAGTCTTGCGGATCGGTACAGAGACATCTGTACTTATCTTTGAGAGGCTACAGGACTGTTAGGAGCACCTCCCTTCTTGATTCCTCATCGTGCGATTTGATTCCTTTGAGGCTTATCCCTTCATTTCCTTCCTATTCAATCTTGTGCGACGTGAAGGGCTTGTTATAAATTTGGAATCGAGGAATTTTAATGGTACTACATATGTGGTGCGGGATGTTTCTCCCTACGTATTTGATTGGGCTATTGTCGTCGCCTTGCGGAAGGTCGTTTTGTCATTTCAGCTCAGTATCAGTATTGCCTATGGTTTGAGATTTGGCACTGATTATTATGATAATTCATGCATTTCTATCGCATAGTGTTGGTGTAATGGTAGGGTGCTTATCTATAGATTGTGGCAGTAAATGACTTGATATAAGGACTTCTCGTTTCACGGTTTAGAGGTTCAGCATTTAGTTCCGGCGGAGGAAAGGCAATCAGACTAAGAATGTTCAGGTTGGATTGATGGAGTAACGAGACTTGGTATTTTTGAGTATGGTAGAATTTTCATCTGTGATGTGGTGTCATCATCCTGGATTGGATGCATTAAGTTCGTCGGTGTTGTGGTCTTCTTCAATTCGCCTTCGGGGCGGGGTATTATGAAATGGCGCCAGAGAAGCGGTTATCAGAAATAACGGGGTGTTGCGATTTCAGAATCGAATCGGTGTTTCTAGTATTGATGGCTCGAGAAAGATGATCTTTGGAAAGGTTTAAAGTTGGTAGCGATCGATTGGTTCAAGTGCTACAGAGATAGATTTTGCTTTAAGGCAACAACTGGGCAGCGAAGGATGAGGAAGAACATGTGGGAGGTGTCTTGCAGTGGTTAAAATTCTAGAAGGCCAAGTGTGAGAAACAGAAGTCGAGTAGTTGCTTAAAGGAGAGGGTTTGACCAAAATGGGAGAGTGGTAGAGCAACATACGGGTTCTGTGGTGGGGTAGCCATACGCCCTGGGGGAAAGTTAGAGTAATTTGGGATTCATGGTGGACAATGACTAAGTCTACGAACATAATTTGGAATATTGGTTGCTCTACGGAGAAGGATTGGATATGATGGAAAGGAGTTGCATGGTAAGAAGAAGGATACAACATGACTTTGGATTGGAATGTATTGTCGCACCTTTAGTTGATGTCCATGAGGAGTGAACGAACTTGTACAGCTGGTGAATGCGTACGGGCTCAGGATAATTTATTGGTTTTGTGGTAATTGTACTCGGTGCAGCGTTGTTGGAAGATGTCGACATGGAATTTCCACAGGTGGGTTATTTCCGGCGAGCAGGTTAACTATTGCATGGTGTTGATGAAGCATATACAAAGAATTTTACTGGCTATCCGGTAAGAGGTCAAATATGTAACTGTGGCTAGTGATTCAGAGCGTTCATGAAATGGTTAACATAAGGATTTCAAGGAATTTGGCGGGTCGATTGCGCGAGGTCATGTCGGTAAGGGAGAAAGAATCTTGGTAGGTTCCAGGGTCATATAATGGTAGCTTCAAGCTTAAGTGGGAGAGCCTCACCGCCTACGATTGGATTGCATGGTTGTCTACTTGTGAGGTTTCTGGTTATCGGCATATTGGTGGGTTGTTACGATTAAGGAAAGAGAACATCAGTGGTGATTTGAGCCAAGGATTTGAGGAATGTGTGCTACTATTGGCCTTATCGATTCATGTTCAGGCTTTGGGAAGAGTCGGAGTTTATGCTTCGTGTAGATGTGATGTACAAAGAAAGTGAGTCAGCCGAGTGCTTCTTTGAGAAGGTGTTCATGTGCTAGCAGGGCCTTGGAGTTTGATCATAATTGGGAACAAGTCAGAGTTGGTGACTCTCAATAATGGTTCTAGTGGGTTCAAAGATTCAAAGTGCGGTGCCTAAGAATTTTGAGCCACCTCAGGATGAGTGCGGATTTGGGTTCATGATGTTTTGAATGGAGCTATTATTATTTCTAGGGAAAGTCCCGAGAAAATTAGAAGAAGTGGCTCGGTTGGTAATGGTTGAATCAGCACAGTTATGACAGCGACCAGTTTCTCCAGCATGAAGTTATACATGTAGTTTGTGGTTGTAAACTTGGGCTTGAGCTCCACCACAACTTAGTTTATTTGGGAGGTATTCGATTCGTATGGCTTTGTTGTGTAAAGGGATTTTCGGAAGAGTTATGGTAGTTTAGATTACGACATGAGGTTGTATTTTCTGCGGTTTGGGAATTTAGTTGCGTGTTGCATTGGTTCTTCTAAAATGATCTAAGTAAAAGGTTTCTATATGATGAAGTGTTTATCCTATTAGTGGATCAGGGATTATTATGGAATTCCGGTACTCTCACGTATTGGCATGTTAGGTGCAGTGAGCCGTATGGGGAATTGGAAGCTGAGGATCAAGGTTGCGGTTCGGTGTTGACAAGAATGTCATGAGCTCGGATGATCAGGGAAGAATTCAGATGGTTAGAATCAGCTGATATTGTCTTTAGCGTCACCTGAGATCGATGTCCTGTGAAAGAGGTTTTGTGTAATGATTTGTGGCTTCTTAATTTGCTTTACAACATTAGTGTGGCCGGTGGTATGGATGTGCAGACTTATTACCTAGTGCGGAAGGTCGTGGGAGTGTATCCCACGGGAAGACAGTATAAGTGTGACCTGTAGTCACTTGATTGATTAAAGATTTAAAACCAAGTATAGAGATTGTAGTACTATCGCTAATGTGAGAATTTATGCCTAAAGGGCGCTCGGTTCATTTGGTTGCGGACTGTGGAGGGGTCTTCGGGCCTTGGATGATATTTCTGTTGCCGGCCTTTTCGTATAGTCTATATTGTGCCATATGGGTTGTGAGGCAGTTTGATTATTCTCACTCGTATTGAGATCCCGTATAGTTTGTGGTGTTATATGAGCAGGATGGCTCCCGAGATGCAGATCATTTATTGCACCTTAGTCGTGCTCGCGTTTTGTAGCGTATGGCGCTATCTGTCTCCCCAGGGATGGTATTGTGCACTTGGCGTGCTTGTGGTTGACATTGGGGTATTTCGTAGGCATAAGCATTTTGGCTTGATGGGTACTTCCCTATTTATTGTCATATATGGATCGGGTGGCATGCTGCCACGGGTATACGGTTGGATCGGGTGGCACGCCACCACGGGTACGTTGTTTGGATCGGGTGGCACGCCGCCACGGGTATCATGGTTGGATCGGGTTGCACGACGCAACGGTATCATGGTTGGATCGAGTTGCACACCGCAGTAGTGTGATGTTGAGTACATTTCCCTATACCTATTCTTGTGTGTTTTGCTTCTCATTTTCTGAGGAAGGTTCATAACTTCTTTTTGGTTGTTTAATTAGTCACGTGGGTTGAGTAGTTCTTTCCGGAGTTCATTTTTCCTTATGTATCACATGCGAGTTTGTGGATTGTTGGCACATGGTGGCGTCATATGAGACCTTTGGTAGTGTTTGTGGTCGCTTATTGCCAGCATAGCTTATACTGGGTGAGACGAGATTATTGGACCTGGGATCAATGCGATCGGATTATATGAGGCATATTAAAAAGTAAATATCGTTATTTGGTTCATAATGGGGTAATGGTCCTTGTTAGGAGGAGGGACTTAATGATTTGTCGACTTAGAATTTGGTTATGAATTTCTACACATCCTTTCTGTTGTGGCAGTATTACGAGAGTTGAAACGGGACTTATATGCTTCGTGAGGTGCGTGTGGGCATCAAATTCTTAGAATTTTGACTATCTTGTCAGAGGATGTTATTATGGTCATGTGAGTTACACGGTGCATGGTATGAATTTAGTAAAGGTATGCAATCATGCATTGGTGCATCGTGTAGTGATGGATACGGTGTTCGTATGTTGGAAACAGACCTAGTAGAGGATTTCAGATGTTGGAATTTGGCTCTAAGGCTTATTTGACTAGATAAAAGGGAGGATTAAGTGGTAGCACGGGCAGGTGCACGAGGTATTAAACAATGATTTCGGACAACTCCAGAGCAACTCTTAGCACATTCGAGGACGAACGTATGTTTAAGTGGGAGAGAATGTAATGACCCGACCGGTCGTTTTGAGCTCCAGCGCATCGTTCGGCGGTTTGAGGCCTTGTGTAGCTTCAATTCAGGTATTATAACTTGTGCGCGTGGTCGTAATTGAATTTCGGGAAGTTCGAAATTGATTTGGAAAGAAAATTCTAATTTCGGAAGCTTTAAGTTGGAGGAATTAACTAAAGCGTGATTTTTAAGTAAACGACCTCAGAATCGGGATTTAAAGGTTCCAACAAGTTCCTATGATGATTTTGGACTTGAGTGTATGTCCGGATCAGTTTTTGGATGACCTGGGAGCATTTCGGCGCCTATTGTGGAAGTTGGCATTTTGGAAGAACTTCATAAAAGTTAGATTGAGGTGTATTTCAATGTTATCAATGTCCGTTTGGGATTCCGAGTCTGGGAATAACTCCGTATGGTGATTCTGGTATTGGGAACGCGTCCGAAAGTGGATTTGGAGGTCCATAGGTCATTGCAGGATCATTTGGCGAAAAATGGAAATTTGAAGGTTTTTGGAAAGTTTGACCGGGAGCGGACTTTTTGATATCGAGGTCGATTCCGGTTCTGGAAGTTGGAGTAGGTCTATAATGTCAATTATGACTTGTGTGAATAATATGAGGTGAATCGGACGTGATTTGATGGGTTTCGACATCGAATGTAGAAGTTTGAAGTTCTAAAGTTCATTAAGTTTGAATTGGGGTGCGATTCATGATTTTGATATTGTTGGATATGATTTGAGACCTCGAGCAGGTCTGTGTTATGTTATGGGACTGGTTCGTGTGATTGGACGGGGTCCCGAGGGCCTCAGGTGTGTTTCGGATCTTTTCAGGTTGTTTTGGACTGTTGTTGCTGGTGTCTGGTGTACTTCTTCGCGAACGCGAAGGAAGTCCTGCGTTCGCGTAGAGCAAATTTGTGAGGCTGATGGGTTGGCCTTCGCGAACGCGAACGCGAGGCAAGAGCTGGGCCAGCCTTTGCGAACACAGCCAAGGCTATGCGAACGTGAAAAAGAAAAGGGGCGATGCGCCTAAGGCCATTTGGCCTACGCGAACGCGTAGAAGGGAAAGCGAAAAGGAAATTTGGAGGCAGTGTTTCTTTGGCCTTCGCTATCGCGATGGTCTTTCCGCGATCGCGAAGAAGGGCGAACCTGGGCAGTGAAGTTTTAAAGACGGGATTTAGCCATTTTTCCTCCATTTTTCATTTGGTTGGGCGATTTTTGGAGCTCTTAGAAGGGAGATATTCGTCATATATGTCAAGGTAAGTGATTCCCACCTATTGCAAGTTAAATACTTGGATTATATATGGATTTAGACTTGAAAATTTGTGAAAATTTGAGATTTTGAAGAAAAACCTAGAAATTAGTATTTTCGGATTTTGACCACGAATTTGGACATGGAACTTGGAATAAATTATATATTTGAGTTCGTGGTGTCATCGGTAAAGTTTATCTTCGAAAATATTCGGAATCCAGGCAAGTGGGCCGGAGGGTGATTTTTATCGGCTTTTCAAGCGGAGTTAAGAATTGTTGTAAATTTAATTATAATGAGTATTAGAGTACATATTTATGGGTTTGCACATTTATTGACTAGTTTAAGAGCGTTGGGCATCGGTTTGAGTTGTTGGAAGGGCTTGGGAGACGGTTGTGGAATTTCGGAGCGAGGTAAGTTTCCTTTCTAACCTTGTAAGAGGGAATTAACCCCATAGGTGAATCAAATTATTATGTGCTTCTATTTGTGGGGGATACATACGCACGTGTCTGGGTAGTCTAGGACCCATATTATGTTGTACTTGCGATGGTGCGCCCTACTTGTTAATTTAATTGTTTAAGACATTTAGAAACTCGATAAAAGAATTGTAAAAAGGTTAAATTTTATTAACTTGACCGTTAAATGAGAATTTGAAATTTTGGAATATTTACCCCTTAATAAATCTTGAATTGGTTGTTTAATGTGTTTTCTCTTTTGTGGAGCTGGTCGAACGCCTCAGTAGCAGATAGATGCATCTATGGTTCGTGTCGTTCGACCCTCGGCAGTGCATAGTTTAAATATTATGTTGGATCTGGCCGTACGACCTCGGCATGATTTGCGCATGATATATTTTTGGAATTGATAATAATTGATATTGCTTTTATTGGCCCGAGCTACAAAAAAATGTTAAATGACGAAAATAAATTTGAAAATTTCTTATGAACAAAAGAATTGTTTACTTATTTCATGATATTGAGCTTGCAGTCGTTCTACGTAATCCATGTTTAATTATATCATTGACATTTTATTTATAGCCCATAGTAAGTGTCGAAGTCGACCCCTCGTCAATACTTCTTTGAGGTTAGGCGGGATACTTACTGGGTACGCGTTGATTTACGTACTCATACTACACTTGCTGCACATTTTTGTGCAGGTGCATATATGTCTACAGGCCTTGTGGGCGCAGAGCCGCCGTTATTGCAGGGAATTAGGTAAGCTGCATTCAACGTTACGAGTCCGCAGCCAGCAGAGTCTCCTTCAGAGTATTTATATTTCTCCTGTCCGAATTTGTATTCCGGACAGATGTTGTATTTTATTTTACATTCCTAGTTGAGGCTCATGCAATTGTGACACCGGGTTTTGGGGTGATTTGGGTTGTCCTGTATAGAAATTGTTAATAATATTATTATTTACTCTTTAAATTCTATCTTTTACTATTTAATTGAAGGAAATATGATTTCAAAAATATTAAAATGAAAACCTAATTAAGTATTTATTTTTGGCTTGCCTGACAGCGGTGTCCGGCGCCATCACGACCTTTAATAGATTTTGGGCCGTGACAAGGAGGTTGTCTCACTTCGCTTCCATTCCAGTCATAATAAGGGTATTCATCCCAACCAGAGTCAAGATTGTGCCCATATGAATCCTCATACCTATGCGAACTAGAAATAGAGTGAGACTCTTCAAAATACGAACCATAGGAAGAATACATAACTGCTTGACAGTCAACCCATAGATGATTTCCACCGCATTTAAAACACATAGCAGACCGCTGATAATATTCAACTTCTAACTCTTCAACCGTTTTCCTAGGCTGGTTGTACTCCATCTTCACAACATTTAGAGTTCAATATTTATAGTATCTATTCCAACTTGTTAAGAACTACAAAACAAATCTTGAAAAGAAGTTAACTAATAAAGAAAATAAAATAGAAAAGGAAAAAGGAAAAAAAAAAGTAAAACATAATTCCTAAATTAGCACCAAAAACTATTTCAAACACCATTGATTACCAATCCCCGGCAACGGCGCCAAAATTTGACGACCTAAAAATAGGACACAAAATTATTCTCGCTAGTCGATTATAGTATAAAAAATATGATATCCACATGGATTGGATTTAAACAGTGTTTTCATAGCTTCTAGTCTTATTGCTATTCAAGATGATCAACAATTTGGATTTGTGTGAATTAAAACTAAAATTAACTAAAAGTTTAAACTATTGGCTAATGACAATCGCAACAAGAGTAAGCAAAGAAGATATCAAGAGGAGAAAATAGGGGTCGATTGGATAGGTATAAGATACTTGTTTGGGAATTAACTCTAGTTACTTCACTTCTATGGTTCAAGTAAGTCTCCCGAATTCACTCTATTATGTTCAACCATTCACTAGAAACTCCTCTCTCGATTAAGTCTCAATCTTACGATATAAAGTAAGTTAAGATTGGTAAATATATGCAAGAATTCGTAGTGGATTGATCCTTAGGAGAACCACTTTCGATTATCCTCCTAACTAGGTCTAAACATTAATTCAACTAGCCTCTTTCAATTACTAACAAGAATCAATGAATTCAACCAATAAGATAATGCAAAACATCACAAATTATGCCTCTTTCGATTACATAAACAAGTGAATATATATGCAACAATAAAAACACCCTAAACAATTCAATACATAAAACTAGAGTTAATGTCCACAAACAATTCTCAAAACACCAAATCCATCAATCCCTAAGGAAGAATTACTCCATGGATATGGAGAAATTCATCACAATTAAGTTTAAGTCAAAGGAAAATATAAAACATCCAAACCCTTGTCTTGAGTGAGGATGAATGGTGAAATCCTTGTGCTCTTGCTTCTCCCTCTTCTCCTTAGCTTCCTTAGGTCTAAATTATGTCAAAAGTCCTCAAAATATCATTTTTCTATATATATATACCAAGTAGGGTCGGGCCCAAACAAATACACCTTCTCCTACGCAAAAAAGGACACTTTTTCGAAGTTGGACGTGTGCGGCCGCGCACCTGGAAGTGTGCCCGTGCACTTGGCCGTGCATTTTCCCACTGTTTTGCCCCATATGCGCGGTCAGTGCGCGGCTACACACTTGCCATGCACGTTGCACCCTGTGCTGTTAGGAATTTGAAATAACGTAAAACATCAAAGTTGTAGCCCTTTGAATTAGCTTTCCAACAATATATTGTGGAGCACAAACGGAGTTCTGAGAGAAAGGTGATGTGCATTTTACTAGACACTGCGCAATATGCCTGCTCGATTCTTCGTTCGTTCTTAACTATCATCCGTTGATCCCCGAACACTATCCCGGCTTAATGCTTTGGGCTTTTACTCAGACTTCAAAGCTCCAAATCACTTGAATTCATTCCATAACATCTACATAGCTCGGAATTGCTCCTACAAGGCATAAAACACACAGTTAGTGCAAAACACTAGCGATTAAAGCTCAAACTCAACTAAAGTGCAGTAAATTGGAATGTAATAATCGACTAAAATATGAGATTATATCCTACCATTAGCACATCTGAATAGGAATTCTGGCAGCTCTAAGCAGTTTTCAACCGTTCCTTAATGATATTTCCCTTCTCCATAGCCTGGTGCATGAGGTCTGGCCCTATCAACTCTGCTTCCCCAATCTCAAACCACCCCATGGGAGCTCTACATCTCCTACCATATAGAGCCTCATACGGTGCCATCTGAATGCTAGCATGGTAACTGTTGTTGTAGGCAAATGTTATGAGTGGCAAATGATCATCCTATCTACCCTTGAAATCAAGAGCACAAGCGCGCAACATATCCTCGAGCGTCTGAATAGTCCGCTTTTCCTGACCATCGGTCTGTGGATGAAAGGTTGTACTAAGATTCACCTGATTACCCAAACCTTGCTGAAATTTCTTCCAAATATTAGTTATGAACTGTGCCCCTCGATCTGAGATGATAGAAACTAGAGTGCCATGCAACCTGACTATTTCCTTGATATACAATTGATCATACTGGTTTGCTGTGTCGGTAGCCATAATAGGTAAGAAGTGTGCTGATTTTGTGAGCTAGTCCACAATCACCCAAATCAAATCAAAATTACGAGGCGTGCGAGGTAGTCCCACCACAAAGTCCATATTGATCATCTCCCACTTTCACATTGGAATTTCTATGTTTTGTGCCAACCCACCGGGCCTTTGGTGTTCAGCCTTCACTTGTTGACAATTTCGACATCTTTCCACAAAGTCCGCTACATTCCTCTTCATATCATTCCACCAGTAGACTTCCTTAAGATCATGGTACATCCTTGTAGAGCCTGGGTCCATAGAATACCCGGAACTGTGAGCCTCAGTCATGATTATTTCTCGGAGACCATCTACATTTGGAACACATAATCGCCCTTGGTACCTTAGTGTACCATCATCCGTGCTAAGAGAAAAAGGCATAGTTTTACATTTATGAATCTCCTCCTTCAATTGTACCAACAACGGATCATCATATTGCTTCTCCTTGACTTCTACAATAAGTGATGATTCAGCCCTATTTTGTACAATCACCCCTCCTTCACTAGAGTCCACAAGACGAACTCCCAAACTAGCCAACCGGTAAACTTCCTTGGCCAACGGTCTTTGATGTCCTCCAAGTGAGCCAAACTACCCATGGATTTCTTGCTAAGAGCATCCGCCACAACACTAGCCTTCCCTGGATTATATAGAATATAGATGTCGTAGTCCTTGAGTAACTCAAGCCATCTTCTCTGCCTCACATTCAATTCCTTTTTCTTGAAAATATATTGAAGGCTCTTATGGTTTGTGAATATATCCACATGGACCCCACACAAATAATGACCCAAAATCTTCAATGCAAAAACCACCGCTGCAAGCTCTAAGTCATGGGTTAGATAGTTCTTCTCATGATTCTTGAGTTGCCTCGAAGCATAAGCTATCACCTTGCCATGTTGCATCAATACATATCCGAGTCCAATCCTTAAAGCATCACAATATACCACAAACCCGTCTGTACCCTCCGGTAAGGTAAACACTAGAGCCGTAGTTAATCTTGACTTCAACTCTTGGAAGCTCTTTTCGCAAGGGCTAACTATTGGTTTTTTACCGCCTTCTGTGTGAATTTAGTCAATGGAGAGGAAAGATTAGAGAACCCCTCCACAAACCTCCTGTAATACCCAGTTAAGCTCAAGAAACTACGAATCTATGTTGGAATTGTAGGTCTAGGCCAATTCTTCACAGCTGCGATCTTCTGAGGATCAACATTGATTCCTTCACCGGAGACGACATGACCAAGAATGTGACAGATTCAAGCCAAATAATTCACAGTTCGAAAACTTTGCATACAACTTGTGTTGATATAGATTCTGCAGAACTGCCCTGAGATGATCAACATGGTCCTCTCGACTTCTTGAATATACAAGAATGTCATTAATAAACATTATCAAAAAGGAGTCAAGAAAAGGTTTGAAAACTTGATTCATAAGATCCATGAAATCTGTCGGGGAATTCATTAGCCTAAAAGATATCACCAAAAATTCATAGTGCCTATACCAGGTCCTGAAAGATATTTTCGGAATATCCTGCTCCCTGATATTCAGTTGGTGATATCCCGATCTTAGGTCAATCTTGGAGAAATACTTAGCACCCTACAATTGATAAAAAAAAGTTATTTATCCTTGGTAGTGGGTACTTATTCTTGATCGTGACCTTGTTGAGCTGCTGATGGTCAATACACATTCTCGGTGACCCATCATTCTTCCTTACAAAGAGAACGGGTGCGCCCCAAGGTGACACACTCGGCTAGATGAAACCCTTTTCTAACAAATCCTTAAATTGCTCCTTTAGTTCCTTCAATTCTATCGGCGCCATTCTGTAGGGTGGAATGGATATAGGTTGCGTGCTTGGAATCACATCGATCCCAAAATCAATCCCCTTGTCTGGTGGGATCCCAAGGAGCTCATCAGGAAAGACCTCTGAAAATTCATTCACAACTGGCACGGACTCAAGTGTAGGTGCCTCAGCATCGGTGTCTGTAACCCGGACCAAATGGTAAATACACCCCTTGTTGATCATCTTTGTTGCCTTAAGGTAAGAAATAAACCTACCCTTCGGCACTACATCATCCCCCTTCCACTCAATGACTGGCTCATTTGGAAAATCAAACATAATGGTTCTGGTTCGACAATCAAGCTTGGCAAAACATGAACAAACCCAGTCCATCCCCATTATCACATCAAAATCAACCATCCCTAATTCAATGAGATCGGCCATGATGTCCCGACCATGCACTATGATAACACACTCCATATAAACCCACGCGGCCACATAGACTCACCTACTGGAGTAGATACAGAGAACAGCTCATGAAGTTGTGTTGTTCTATCCTGAATTCCATAGCAACATAGGGAGTGACATATGACAAAGTTGAACCAGGATCAATAAGAGCATATACATCATGAGATTGGGCAGTCAATATACCTTTGACAACATTTGGAGAACTATCTGAACTCTGGCGACCCCTCATAGCATAGAACCAGTTGGTTCCTCCTGAACTCTGCACACCCCCTAGCTACACCACGACCTGCAGGTGTTGGAGTGCCTCGAGCTGGAGGAGGTGTTGCGGATGTAGTAGCTGTAGAATTGGCTGGTTGTGCCGCACCCCTACTAACATTCTGGCGGGATGAATGATAATCCCTCTGAATATGACCTCTAATACCGCAGTCGTAGCATATGGGTAGGTCCATGTAGCAGGCCCCGAAATGCATCTTACCACACCTAGGTCATGGGGGCCTCCGCTGCTGCTGGAATCTCCCACACGGCCGACCCTGCTGGTAGGATTCCCTGTTTCCCTTACTGGGCCTGAAACGGCTCTACTGTTACTAACCAGGCCCTGATGGAGGTGCACTGACTGAAAACTGAGCAAAGGACAGGGATTGCCCGGATGCCCCTCCCCTAAATACTGAACTTCCACCACTAAAACGCTCCTGAGCATACTTGCGACACGATGCCAAATGTTCCATCCCGCATATTGGGCAGACCAGGCTGGGTGTACCCATCCTAAGGCATTTGTTTTCTTGTTCCCCCTCTTTCCACAACCATAATATATTTCAAGAGTCATTCAACATATCCCCAGGTGGCGCTTCTTACAAATCAGACATTCCGACTTATTGGTACAAACAACCCTCTTTCGATTCCTAGGTGCTCGCGCCATATGATCCGGTGGCAAGGTGACATTAAGGGGAACAAGGGCATTTCCCCTAGAAAATAGTGCTTCCAATCCCTTCACGGCAAGACCCATTCTCCCAACGAACTCTTGTGTGATCTCTCCTAAATTAAATAACGGGGTCACTCTCTCCTCATTGTTTCGAACTCGAGGTCTACTCATCTGGAAAAAGAGACATGATGGTGAAATTAGCTTCCTTTCCTTAGCTCTATCGCACGATCTAGAATATCTAAGAAGGGTGACATTCCTAAATGTCCAATTAGCCTCCAAATTATAGATGTGGTCGACAACACTCCAATAAGAAGAACTCTACTAGACACGGCTCTGAGACATCCTAGGATACTTTAAAACCTTAGGCTCTGATACCAAGCTTGTCACGCCCTGACCTTGGGGAGCGCGACTGGCGCTCAATCGAGATATCCCAGTCAAGCAAGCCTACTCGACGCCTTCTACCTGACCTTACCCATGAATAAAGTGAAGATGCATACCATTAGTTAGACAGTGAGAGAATTTCATGTTCAACACCAATTTGATTATCATTAATTACTTCATTCCCGAATTCCAAAATATATTACACCTTCGTAGATTAGAAGTGGAAACATGTGTTACAAATACAACATTTCTAGTTTGACTTTTCCAATTCAAAATACAACTCACATTATATCTACGGAGCCTCTAAGTGATACAAATGAGTAATATGATGTGCCAGCGACAAGGCCCCACCTATACCTCAAAACACTATACATAAGAAACAAAAGATACAAGACCCCGATATAAAATGGGGATCACCAAATCAGCTGAGAATAGGGTGTACCGTTATCAGTGATCGATGCCGCATGCTATAGAACCACTTGCATCCATTAAAGATGCAGCATCCCCGAAAAAATGGACGTCAGTACATGTGGAATAATACTAGTATGTAAGGCTAAACACTCTCTCAATGAATCGAGTAACAACACAATAGGGGAGAAACAAGTATACATGAGAAACCAAGTAATATTAAAATATCAAATCAAGATTCAAGTAAATTTTCAAGTAACAGTCAATGTTTTAGGTTGGGAGATATTTAGCACCGATACACCACCGTGCTTATAGCACAGAATTCGATCTCTTCCCGAGCGGCTAAGCCGTCTCACCCAGAAGTATGAGGCTCGACATCCAAATACAAAACCACCATGTGCGCGTCATGACGTTCGATCTCTGCCCGATTGTCTAAGCCGTCTCACTACAATGCCGCGTGGGTCGACATCATATTTCGCTAGCAATCAACTCATCCTAATCAAGGGGAATAATCTCAACGCATCAATCTCTTCCCAATTAAGGTGAATAATCTCAACACACCAACACAGGGATTTATCCCTCAATCACGCCTACACCGTCACGCGTAGTTTTGGGGTTAGGTTATTTCAACCTACCCTTCATCGGTGACTAAACGATACTCCCAAAATATTTATTATATAAAGGAGTTATAGCTCATTTCATAATCTTCCACGCTTCCTTTCATTTCACTGGCACTATTGCCTACGAGTGTAATTGTCATTCTTGGCACGATGGACGCATTTTAAATTACATACTCTCTTCTTTCACTTTCAAGCATCATCATTGGTTATCAAGAATAAGAGCATTTAAAATCAAGACTTTAAATATGTATATGTGCAATAGGAGTCTTAAGCACATTGGGCTTTCCTTCCAAAATAAGGCATAATATACTTGCAATTGAAACATGATTTTATATCATAACATTTTGATAATTCGTCATACTTGAATACATTCCCGAAAGAGAACATAATATGCTAGGAGCAATTGGAATACATTTTGAGTATATATTTTTTGACACAAAGCTTATTTGGAAAAATTGAATTTAATAGGAATGACTCGGAACATGAGAAATAAGAACTTGGGCCAATCACACTTGAAACTTACGAGAATATCATGAAATTCGATTCTATAAGATTAATTTAGCCAACATATCTCGCTTGAACTTTCCTTAAACTACTACAACGTTTCGAAAATCCTAGCGACTTCAATCTATTAGAGAAATAAAAAAATTGAACCATAATTAGGAAGAGATTCATGGGTTCAGCTCACCTAGGCATTTCATCAAGCACAAGGTGTGTAAATTTGACTACAAGGTTCTTTTATATGATTTCCCTCACCCCACAACAAATCCAACACCAATAGTTTACCCAAATCAACTCAACGACCTCCCCACCACCTTTATTGGTACATGCATGTACAAAGAACACCCTACTCCCAAGAATCATACTCCCCATTACCCATCTTCAGCCTAAATTCGAAATTGAGGACTAGGGTATGGAATCCTTACCTCTTAGGGGAAGACTTGCAGGCTTCCTTTGTTGAATTCTCAAGGCTTAATCAAAGAGTGGAGTGTTAAAGTGATTGAGCTTCACCCTTTCTATCTAGCTAGCTCTCCCCTTATATAAAATGTCTGATTTTTGCCTTCAAAACGGGCCCCAACGGGGCCTTTAATCAAAATGGGGAGGGGTTATAAAAAGGAAAATGCACCCTCCGAAATCTCTGTGGTCACAGAATGCACCGCAGAACAGGTATGCGGTCCGCATAAGGGACAACGAAATCATCCTCCAAAACTGGGTTGGTCGGGTTAGGTTTGCGGCAAGTCTGCGGTCCGTAGACCAATTATGGGGCCGCAAAATGGACCGTGGAATCACCATTTGGAATTTCTCAAGCTGAATCTGTGATGGATGTGCGGCCAACCTAATGATTATGCGGTCGCATAATGGACTGCAAAATGACCTCCAAAAATTGGCTTTGCTTCTGTTGCTCTCTGCGACAGATCTGCGGTCTGCGGAGTGATTCTGCGGTCGCTTAGTGGACCGCAGAAATACCATGTCCTACAAAAATTATTCTTCTAACTCCCCAACGCATTGCATAACCTAAAAAGTCTGTACCGCGCATTATCCTACGTCAACACCACAAAACCACAGGTTCTAGGTAAAAGTTTACGGGGCCTTACATATATAAAGGGCATAACTTTTATATTTTAAACCTTTGTTGGCACATATCAGAGCAATAAAGTTCATTTTTGTCTTCTAGTTGTTGTTAAATAGTGTTCTTCAGTTCTCTTTTTCTTAATTTACAACCGAGCCCATATCTAGGGCTCAATTGGAGCCAGTATCAGTGTTCGATTCAAAGCCAGGATTAATTGTTCCATTGCATTTTTGTTTGATTGTTTTATCTATATTTAATTTAATTATTTGTTGTTCTTACATCATTCGTGTTAAATTAAATCACGTATCCTTTAAACCGCGAAAAATTTAATCATTACTCATTTTTAAGGGTAAACAGTTTGGCGCCCACCGTCGGTCAAAAGATAATAGTGGTGATTTAATACGAATCTCCGTAACACACCCTATTTTACACTTGTCCTTTGAAGTTTGATTTTAGGTTAACCTAAGGATGTCAAATTCTCAGCCTACTCACTTGAACGTTGACGCCGAGTCAGGCCACCACGGTGAAAACAATAATGTGGTACCTCGTAATGATGTGCCCCCTGTTGATCCAAATGGTTTCCGAGTCGCTGACCCGATCGACGCTAACTCACAGGTTTCCATCAACATCAATCTGCCAACTGACCCCAAAAATAGCATTCGCGGGCACCCCGGCCGTCAGCTCGAGAAGCACCCAAAATGGAAGGTGATAGGGTTAGCTTGCGGTTGATTTTTGAAATGTTGCAAGCTAAGCAAGCGGCAATAGTACAATTGCAGACCCAAAATCACGTCCCTAATAGGATCGAGCCTGAGCGGGTCAGGGAAAACACTCAAAGGGATGAACAAATTGCCGTGAAACCGGATAAATTCGGGTCCGGGGAAACTTCCGAGGTGATGAGGATGCTTGAAGCATTGACAAAGTGGGTGGAGTCTGGTGAGAAAAAGATAGAGGCCAATGACAAGAAAGTGGAAACTTATAATTCTAGGGTCGATCAGATCCCGGGAGCACCTCCAATATTGAAGGGGCCAGATTCCAAAAAATTCATTCAAAAGCCTTTTCCCCCGAGCGCGGCGCGAAGCCGACCTTGAAGAGAATCCGAATACCCGACATTCCCAAGTATAATGGGACCACAGATCCAAACGAGCATGTAACCTCCTATACATGCGCAATCAAGGGGAATGACCTAGAAGACGACGAGATCGAATCAGTGTTGTTGAAGAAATTTGGGGAAACCTTGTCCAAAGGAGAGATAATATGGTATAATAACTTGCCTCCAAATTCTATTAATTCATTTGCTATGCTCGCAGATACTTTCGTAAAGGCCCATGGCGGTGCCATCAAGGTTGAGACGAGGAACTCGGACCTTTTCCAAGTCAAGCAAAGGGATAACGAGATGCTTAGGGAGTTCATGTTGAGGTTCCAGATGGAACGAATGGACCTGCCCCGGTCGCGGATGATTGGGTCGTTCAGGCATCTACTCAAGGGCTCAACCCCCAAAGTTTCGTGGCTTCTCAACAATTGAAGCAAAACTTGGTGGAGTACCTGATGGTCACTTGGGCCGACGTCCATAACAGGTATCAATCGAAGATCTGAGTCGAGGACGAACAACTGGGGCCCCATCGGGGTTTGTTTACCCAAAAAGGGGGAATGCTAGATCTAAGAGAATCATCGACCATGAGACAAGGCCAGTCAGAGATTGATATCAGTCGTATAGCTCGAATCGAAGGGTAAACGGATCTGGGTGCCACCTGACTAGGGAAAGCTCCTGGATTATAGGAGTACTATTTCAATGTAGATGTCGCAAGTATAGTGTCAGCCATAGGATGCATCAAAGAGACCAAGTGTCCTAGACCACTGTAGTCTGATCTCGCCCAGAGGAATCATATCTTAGTGTGTAAGTGCCACAGTACTCAAGGTCATATGACCGAAGATTATCGACAGCTAAGGGAATAAGTAGCTCGATTATTCAACAATGGGCACCTTAGAGAATTCCTAAGCGAACATGCCAAAAATCATTTCAAAAATAGGGACGCCCAAGCAGGTCAAATAAGAGGAGCCCCAGCACGTGATCAACATGATCATTGGTGGAGTGGATGTCCCCCAAGGGGAAATGATAAAACGCACAAAAGTTTCTATCACAAGGGAAAAACTCACCAGTGATTATGTCCCATAAGGGGCCTATCTCGTTCAGTGACGAAGACGCCAAGGGCATCATCTAGCCTCACAACGATGCACTGGTAATATCTGTACTTATTAATAAATCTCGATTTAAATGTGTGTTGATTGATCTAGCTAGCTCGGCCAACATCATCCGATGGAGGGTCGTTGAACAATTTTGATTGTTGGACCAAATTATACCGACGGTCCGGGTGTTGAACAGATTCAACATGGCATACGAGGACATGGTTTCATAGAATGAGAGAGGTACCTTCAACCTTACATCAGGCATTGAAAATTCCCACTCCGGGAGGAGTCAAAATACTCTACGAGGAACAGTCGGCCACAAAGGAGATGTTCGCTGTCAATGAAGTAATCCTGGTGCCCGCGGTTTTGACATCAAAAAGCAATGAATGGCCGAAAAAAAGGAAACCAAATATCAATAAATGATCCCGACCTCAATCGGGCTGGAAAAACAAGAGGAGCACATAGAGGACGAAGAGGATGATTACGGTGTCCTGGGATCTTTTATAGCACCCAATGACACTGATGCCACTAAGTCAACAATCGAGGAATTGGAGCAGGTTATACTTATCAAGCACCTATCGGATCGAAAGGTATACTTGGGCACGAGACTAACTCATAAGCTTGGGAAAAACCTTATTGATTTTCTTAAAGCTAATGCCGATTGTTTTTCCCGATCCCATTATCCCATAGGAGGTAAGAACTCCCAAATTGAGCCTGGATCCAAAGTTCCACCCGGTCAAATAAAAGAGAAGGCCGCAGTCCGAGATCAAGCACGCATTCATCAAAGACGAGGTATTTAAACTTTTGAAAATAAGTTTCATCCGGGAGGTTAAGTACCCGGATTGGTTAGCTAATGTAGTAGTCATACCTAAAAAAGGAAAGAAACTTAGAATGTGTGTGGATTATAAGAATCTATATAAGGTGTGTCCGAATAATTCATTCTCTTTGCCTAAAATCAAATGAATGTTCTACGTGACGCCCGGACACAAGATATTGAGTTTTCTCGATGCTTATTCTGGGTACAACCAAATTTGTATGGACCCGGACGATCAGGAAAAGACTTCTTTCATAACCAAATTCGGCACCTACTATTATAACGTGATGTTGTTTGGGCTAAAAAACGTCGGTTTCACGTACCAATGCCTAGTTAATCGGATGTTCAAAGAACAAGTAAGGAAATCATTGGAGGTTTATATTGATGATATGTTGGTTAAGTCCCTGCGAGCAGAGGACCATTTGAAACATTTGGAGGAAACCTTCAACATATTGTGGAAGTACAACATGAAGCTAAACCCGGAGAAGTGTGTTTTCAGGGTTAGCTCGGGCAAGTTTCTCGGGTTCATGGTATCTAACTGGGGAATAGAGATCAACCCAGACAAAATAAAAGCTATAGAAGATATCAGACGTTAAGGTAGTACAAATACTGACCGGGTGGATAGCCGCGTTGCGCCGGTTTATTTCGAGATCGTCAAATAAGAACCACTAGTTTTTCTCATTATTAAAAAAGAAGAACGACTTCTCTTGGACCCCGGAGTGACAGCGAGCTTTAGAGGAATTCAAGCGATACTTATCAAGCCTTCCCTCACTGCACACTCCAAAGGCGGGCGAGCAGCTATACCTCTACTTCGCAGTTTCCGAGGTAGCGGTAAGTAGTATCTTGGTCCGGGAAGAAGAATATATGCAATTTCCTATTTATTATATTAGTAGAACCATAGGTGATGCCGAAATAAGGTATCCACACTTAGAAATATTAGCGCTCGCCTTGTTAAGCGCGTTTAGGAAATTAAAATCATACTTTCAATGTCACCTCGGTTGGCCAAATGGGCCGTAGAAATTAGCGGGTACGATATTGAGTACAAATCCTGGACCGTCATAAAATATCAGATTTTGGAGGACTTCATGGTCGACTTTATGTGGGCCTTGATCCCCGAGGTTGAGAAGGAATTACTGCTCACTTCGGGGACTAGCTTAGGGATCTGGACCCTATTCACGGACGGTGCTTCCAACGCGAAGGGGTCTGAGATGGGGATCGTATTAAAACCACATGCGGGTAACGTAATAAGGAAGTCTATTAGAACTATAAAATTGACTAACAACGAAGCCGAATATGAGGCTATGATTGCAGGTCTAGAACTGGCTAAGAACCTGGGGGCCGAGGTGATCGAGGCCAATTATGAGTCCCTCCTTGTCGTCAACCAAGTCAACGGGAAGTTGAAGTAAAAGAGGAACGGATACGGAGATACTTGGATAAATTACAGGTGACATTACACCAATTCAAGGAATGGACTCTACAGCACGTACCTCGGGATCAAAATAACGAGGCCGATGCATTGGCCAATTTAGGGTCGGCAGTCAACTCCGACGAATTCTACTCCATAGTAGTAGTACAATTGATGAACTCGGTGGTAGATAAAGGTCATGCTGAGTTAAACTCGACAAGCTTGACATGGGACTAGAGGAACAAATACATAGACTACCTAAAAAAAGGGAAATTACCATCGGATCCCAATGAGTCAAGGGCCTTACGTACTAAAGCTTCCAGGTTCAGCTTGGTCGAGGGAATTTTATACAGAAGATCCTTTTTCATGCCACTAGCTAGGTGTTTGGGTCCGGGGGAGACTGACTATGCCATGAGATAAGTACACGAGGGTACTTGTGGAAACCATTCGGGAGCGGAATCCCTAGTTCGGAAATTGATTAGAGCCAGTTACTACTCGAACGAGATGGAGAAGGATGAAAAACACTTAGTTCGAAAATGTAACAAATGCCAAAGGCACGCCCCGATGATTCATTAACCAAAGGAAATGCTTCACCCGGTCCTATCGCCATGGCCATTTAGGAAATGAGGGATGGACATCGTCGGTCCCTTACCATGGGCACCCAGTAAAGCCCAATACATCTACTCATGACCGATTAATTCTCCAAGTGGGTAGAAGCACAGGCATTCGAAAAGGTTCGGGAGAAAGAGGTCATCGACTTCATCTGGGATCATATAATATGCAGATTCGGGATACCGGCCGAGATCACTTGCGACAACGGGAAGCAGTTCATCGGCAGCAAGGTAAGTATGTTTCTCGAAGACCACAAAATTAAAAGGATCTTGTCGATGCCTTACCACCCTAGTGGGAACGTTCAAGCGGAGTCAAAAAGAAAACTATACTCCAAAATTTGAAGAAGAGATTGACCGATTCGAAGGGAAAGTGGAAAGAAATCTTGCCCGAAGTCTTGTGGGCATATCGAACGACTTTGAAGTTAAGCACCGGTGCGACCCCGTTCTCTTTGGTCTACAGCGCGGAAGCTTTGATCCCGATCAAAGTAGGGGAACCAAACCTAAGGTTCCAATACGCTACCGAGATGTCAAATAACGAGACAATGGCCACAAGCTTGGACATATCGGACGAAAGGTGCGAAGTCACCCTAGTCCGATTAGTAGCCCAAAAATAGCGAATGGGGAGATACTACAACTGGAGGGCTAACCTTAGACATTTCCAAGTCGGGGACTTGGTATTAAGTAAAGTTACGCTACACACCAAGAACCCGAACGACGGAAAACTGGGCCCGAGCTTGGAAGGTCCATATAGATTTGCTGGTATAATCGGGGAAGGTTTATATAAGCTTGAGTCAGGGAATGGTGTACAACTACCAATCAACTGGAATGTGTCATACTTAAAGCGGTACTACTGCTAAGGTACGAACACAATTTCCTTTGAAATTTCTTATGCTTTGAACTAACTCATGCAAGTATTCGGTCAAGGATAAATTTGACAATTATGTCTGAAAGCACGTGTTGTACTCTTTTTCCCTTGGACCGATTTTTCCTGAAGTGGGTTTTACGGCAAGGTTTTTAACGAGAAAACTGTAAAACGTATTACCTTAGTTTTGAAAAATGGCCTGAGGCCAGAATTGCTGACCACCTGTACATGACCGATAGTATTCGAGCCCTTACGAGATTAGTCCCAAATACTGGGGGAGCCATTACACCCTAAGTTAGGATCCCTAGAAGACATTTTCATTTGATGATAAAATCCAAGGCTTGAATATTAGAATTCATTGTAAGGGTCAAACGGTCAAATAAACCGTATCAATGTAGCTCATTCTTGCCATGGCAGAAAGCTTATGTGCCTTCAATCATGTACTCTACATGCAAAGTAATGAAAGAAATTTGCCCTCTATATTTCATCACTTCACATTTGCACCACCGATATATTTGTTAAGTTATTTAGAACAAATAATGGGTCAAAAATCCTAGAGCCTACGGGCCTCCCCGAGTCGGGGATTGTTGTCCGATAATACGATCGGACAGCTCGGGCTATCGAATCACAGAGGCACCGAGCCTATTAGGCAGGGCTTAAACATGAAAGGCTATGACCCACTTAAAATGACTCGGAGACGTCCAAGTCCGTACTTAGAAAGTAAGGCCCTTACACATGATTAAAACCTATTAAGAAAGGCCACCCTCGGCAAAACACCATCGTATCCGATTGAAACATTCAAGTATCATAAAGTCTTTATTTTTTATTAGATATTCCGAAGCCTAAGCAACTCGGAGTTGTTATTGAAACCAGGCCTCATTCGGGATTTGGGGGAACGAGCACTCTAAATTATCTCCAATTTTATGCTAATGCAATAATAACATTCTTCAAATACAGAGTTGCAAACGGATGCTGAAAAGTAAAAGACACAATATAGCCGAAGGGAAAATTTTGTATATATTCCAAAAATATTTACAAAGGCATGGTAAAACGGCCTCAAAATAAAGGAAAAATAATGTACAAAAGAAAACGAAAAATAAACCAAGGCATCTCCGCCTAGTCTTCAATAGAGCCCGATTCACTGCCGGAACCCTTGGGCTCATATATCTCTTTAGCCTCAGCCTCAAGCCTTTTATCCTCTTCAATCTCGACCGATAGATCGAACCCCCTAGCATGAATCTCCTTGAGGGTATCCCTCCGGGATACCCACTTTATACGGCCTTTGTTGTTAAGCGGGACTCTGCTATTTCCAAATCGTTCTTGTATTGGGCCAACATATTTTGGACCTTGGAGGAATTGGTCAAAGCTACCTCTAAATTAGACTTCAACGTGATATACTCCCGGCCTAGGGCATCTCGTTCCGAGATGGCCGAATGCAGTTTTGCTCGGAGCTCATCATTTAGCCGAGACCACTTGTCGGCCTTATCCTTCATCACCCTAAGTTGGTCCTTGACCGATGCCAACTCCTCTTTTGTAGCCTCATTTTCCTAGGCTAGAAGATCCATCATGCTCCTTAACGTCTCGGCCAAAGCTTTGAGCTCGTTCATCTCAACTCAGTGCTGGAAAATCAGGTCTATCTTCTCTTGGACCTGGGAGGTTGCGGCGTTAGCTACTACGCTTCACCTCTCATTATTAATCTCAAATATCCTTACCTTTTCGACCAGTACGACGTGCTCCTGTTTCATTGATGAGGCCTCCTTTTGAGCATTTTCCAGCCCAGCTTAGAGAATGGGGATGTCCTTGAGGGCCTCATCTCTTTGCTTGCTGAGAGATTTATACATGTCCTTCTGCGAGACCTGCTCCATGAGCTAGAACTCGAGCTAGCTCACCTCCATCCGAGACCGATGGTACCTTTCATGATGAAGAACCGAGGCCTGAGAAACAAATTGATGAGATCATGAAGATACGCTAAGGTTAAGTGAGCTACACGAAGGACACAAAGAAAGGGAAGCATACCCGGTTCAGCGCCTGTTGTGCCTCGTTGAAGAGGCTCGATGCACTCACCTCGTTCATTTTTGCCTGATCCTCTTCGATCACCAAGCAACGAAGATAGCTGGCAATGCCAACAAGTACAAATAGCATTCAGGTATCCGTCGGGATCATAAACACGACCATTTTTTTGCGATCTAGATCCACGCTCGAGGCGGGGAACTGCTTCACCAGCTTCGGGCTCGAACTTGGCCCGCCTGACTCTAACGGCATATTTTTTTTCGGGATCTCTAGGTGATCGACCCTGGAGTAGTCCTTCAATGCACCGATGTCTATGTCCTCAAAGAACAGGTTGAGGGCCTCGCTTGCGGCCCGTGATGTATCGTTTGGTTTCCCTTTGATGAGCTAAGCCATGTCAAATAAAGACTCTGTGTGAGACGGAAACTATGTGATGTCAATGACACCGACAGCTTCTCTCGGAGCAGGAGTTGCTTCTCGGTAGGCCGTAGCTAATGGCTTTCCTTCGGGCTCCCGAGCAAAAGAGGGTTCGACTTCCCGGCCACTTCCCCCCGATGCTGCCCGCTCTTCTTCATCAACGGCCGGCCCATGGGCGACGAACTCCAAGTCGTCATCTTCAGGGTATTCCCTGAGCCGACAAAGGGATTCGGGGTCTGGTCCCCTAGCCCGGGTACTCTTCTTGTTACTCTTTCGAACCTGGACCACCACCCTCTTATTCTTAGCCTCGGCGTTCACGTCTGGGGAACCCGAAGACTTCCTTTTTCTTCTCTTTTTCTCCTCCTTTGCAGCGGCCTCAGGCTGTCGCGAAGTGGAGGGTTTAGCAGGTGAGGACGAAGCCTCATCCTCGTCCACTGCCTGGAGCTCAGAGGTCTTGGGAAAACATGTGAAAGGAAGAGATGGGCTTAGTGAAAATATCAGTTGAATATAAAAGGAAGCTTGATCGGTGGGAGAACACTCACCATGGGAGCGGGCCTCCCACTTGCCCTTCGAGAGTTTGCGCCATTCGTGCTTGAAGTACGATAGTTGTTTGTAGATCCCATCGACCCACTCTTTGAACCGGAGAACTGCAATGGGGACTCGAGCAACCGCTGCACGATGGTAGAACTAGGCGATAAGAAAGAAGAACAAAAATCCACGTAGAATTCTAAATACTCAAAAAGAAAAGGAACTTACGGGCTAGGTTCCACTTTTCAGGGAACGGCAGGAACTCGTGGAGAATGAGATCCTCGGTTTTTACCCGAACGAATCTCCCCTGCGAGCCTCGATCCCTATCTTTGTCAATGCTTGATAATGGAGCTTTCTTTGCCAGACGAACGAGCTTGATTAATCCCCCTCAGAAGATTCGGGGACTGTAGACATGAAGCAAATGGTCGATGGGAAATCGGGGTGCCTCAGTGTTATTGATGAAGTGGCGGAGAAGGATCACGATCCTCTAAAAGGACGGGTGAATCTTCCTGAGGCAAATCTTGTACCTTTTGTAAACGTTGAGGACTATGGTATCCACCGGGCAAAGTGTGAAGGGATATGTATAAACACTTAGATACCCCTCCACATGTGTGGTGACGTCCTCATCAGGACCAAGGACGGCCACTTTTTTGCCCTCCCACTTGTTGTCCTCCCGAACAGTAGGAAGCGTGTCCTCGGTGATAGAGCATATGTACCTCTAAACCTCCTCACCTCGATCCCCTTGCTGGAAGCTTTTTCCACCTTGAAGTCATTTTCTATAGAGCAACCTCTAGGGATGAAATTCTTTAGAGGAGGTTCCGGAGCCACTTCAGGTACGGCCACCTCACCATCCATGTCCGGGTTAGAAGTTCAAGGGACGGTCTATTGGGGAACAGATTTTGAAGTCTTTGCTATTGAATTCTGGAAAATATGAATGTATGAAGGCGCGTATGAAGATTTGAAGATGGGGATGAAGGTTTGAAGGTCAAACTTGAAGATTCAAGGATGAGGTATGAAAATTTCAAGATAGGAAGATAAAGATATGAGGATATAAAAAACAATGTATGAAGATTTGAGGGGGTTAAGAGCAAGTGAAAAGTTGGGGGGTAAATTAAGAAGTTCTGGAATTGAAAAGTAAAAAAGTAAAAAAGGACCAAAGCTTTTATAGGGAAGAGGTAATTAATGTGTGACGTTTCACATTCAAGGACGGTCAATTGGCGGCTAACATGTGTCTGAAGTCAGAACGACGTGACTGATGGGACGTTTTACTGACCCATTGACCTGATTGTAGCATACAGAGAGATGAGCCGGGGTCAATTAATCACTTCTCGTCACTCTAATAAATCTGCTCTCCGAAAATTGAGGGGACTATCTGTGTACGGGTAAAATCAAGGATAATATTATCTCCGACTTCCCGATAAAAAAATGAGAGCAAAGCATGATCTGACGCAACCTCGAGTAAGGCCAAAGGGTTTCTCATTTTTGAAACCGAGAGGACGGACTGCACACCCGATATCGGGTACGATTGAACATCGGATCCGGGTAGCATGAAGTTCCGGGACTAACGAAAGAGAGAAATGGTTTAGCACGATGAGCATGGAGCCGTAATATCCGCCCTCAACCGGATATTATGGTGCAAATCCCGTCCAATAACAACGACAGATCGACATTTACCGAAAAAACAAGATTTTTACGTTATTTAGACTTGTACTAGGATTGATATTCCCCTACTATATAAATGGCAGAACTTTTATATTTTAAATCATTGTTAGCACACATATCATAGAAATAAAGTTCATTTTTGTCTTCTAGTTGTTGCTAAAAACTATTCTTCGGTTCTCTTTTTCTTTAGTTACAACCGAGCCCATATTTAGGGCTCAATCGGAGCCAATCTTAGTGTTCAATTCAAATCCGGGCCTAATTGTTACATTGCATTTGGCTTGATCATTTTATCTATCTTTAATTTAATCATTTATTGTTCTTACATCATTCGTGTTAAATTAAATCATGTATCCTTTAAACCGTGAACAAATTTAATTGTTACTCATTTTTAAGGGTAAACAGCTCTCCTTCGGACCCCCACCGATGAGAAAACGTACGTGAGTTCTTGGAAGAAGAAGCCATGATCAGTAGAAGGTGATAAGAGTTCTTTGAAGAAGAAGTTTAAAGAAGAGTGAAAGCATGAAATATTTGAATGCAAAGAAGTTGAGAGAGTTTGTCAAACTGTTAAGTGTAAAAGAAGAAGAATGAGGCGTATAAGCAAAGGAATAGGCGGCTAAAATCATGGCCATGATTACCTCGAGAATCGACAAAAATATTATTAAATCATGGAGTCACACATGTTCGGGGTATTAAATGCGAAGAGACATGCGTCTAATCAAGCGTCAGAAACTTTTCAGAAGGGTTCAAAAAATTTTCCGCCAAGAAAGGAATCTTCACCAACTTTTCGGTGACACAAAGACGTGCCATCGGAAAGCAGGGGGACAATCTGTATATGGTAAAATCGGTTCACATTAAATACTCGAATAACAGAATGACACGTGGAACTGAGGACAGGCGGAAGATGAAGCAAATGAAAGTCAAGGCCGAAGACAACAACTTTGGTTGACATCGGGTAGACCCCTTTGAGCATTATCAACGGGGACAAATGAATATTTGCTACCATGACATTCAATGCAGAATATTTCTTAGCATTAAATACACATCCATTACAGAGAATTTTGGCATTCATAGCTTGCCGTTGCATATTCATCAATGGCCCTCATTATTGTCATTTAAGAGGGGGTTGATCCTAGAACCTTGTTCCCTATGTTTAGCTATAAATAGTGACTTCAACGGCCATTGTAAGACATAAAAATTTCTCACAAACTTATACTACACATTATTCTAAGCTAAATAATACTTTATTTTCTGTCTATCAATATTCTTATCGCTGCCTTCGAAAGCCTTGCTCCCGTAACCAAGTTGTCTGTCATCTTATGTCAATTTCAACGCTAAGCCTTGCATTTTATTTAATTTAGGGTCAAATCGATTCGCTTATCTATAAACCACGGTATAAATTCAACTGTACCACTTTACGAGTAAATAATAATTCCTTTTTTGTTTGCTTCATGTTTATTAATATGCAAAAGACTGCATGTTCTTGATTATGTGAAAGTACTGGTGCACCATATTGCATATGCAAGCATTTTTCAAACCACAAGCTGCTGCAATTATAAAGTTGATCAGGTGCTGTGCTGATCTTCATGAAAGTACATTAACGTACGTGCCTATCGATTCCTGTTCAAATTAGATTAAAAAAAGTAAGAAACACCTTGCAAAGATTTTGTCATTGTAGAGCCCTAAGAGTATATTGTTGCATCAATATTGTTCTTCGGGATGATCGTTAAGCATGGCCCCATACAACTAAGTATGGGCAATTGAATACTTTTCGTCGAGAAATGATACTTTATATATAGAAAATTATATTGCATATATAAAAAGTTATATTTGTACATAGGTTAAAAATTACTTTTATATGTATATATTAAATCTTGAATATTCTTAGTCAAATTCATGCTTCGCCACTTATTATTTACCAATAACATTGACTTGTGAGATCATTCTACTTCTTTTGTTAAAACCATTTTAACATTAACTTTGTCACGTATAACACTTAATAAGCAAAATATCTATATTTAATGGAAAAGTTACATTTTAATTTGAATCAACAAAAGACAAATTAATCAAATAGTTTTTTCTATAGTATTGTTTTTGTATTTAAAAGAATATATATGTTTACCCGTAAAATGGTACAGTTGAATTTATATGTGGCTTATAAACAAGTGAATTAATTTGATCCTGTGTCACAACTCGGAATTCCCACCGTTGGGACCGTGATGGCGCCTAACCTTTCACTTGCTAGGCAAGCCAACGTTAGAGAATCATTAAGCCAATCCTTATTCAATTCAATAAATAATAGCAAATAAGGTAAAACGAATTAAAACGAGTGCGGAGTAATATAACAGCCTCAATATTTACTACAACCCGGATCTGGAGTCACAATTTACGAACTTCTAGGATTTACTACAAGTAAAAGTCTAAAAGAAATACAACTGTTTGAACGGAAAAAATAGAAAAGATAGACGGGGACTTCAAGGTCTGCGAACGCCAACAGATCTACCTTGAGTCTCCGATTAACCAGTCTGAGCTGCTATGCCTCTCGATCAGTGGGACCAATACCAAAATCTGCGCAGGAAGTGCAGAGTACAGTATCAGTACAATCGACTCCATGTACTGGTAAGTGTCGAGCCTAGCCTAGCCTCGACGAAGTAGCGACGAGGCTATGACAAGACACCTACATAATAAACATGTGCATTTTAACAGTATATGTACAAATAACAATAAGGAAAAACTTGACAGGTAATATCGGGAGGGGGAACATGCTGAGGGGAATACGAGATAGAGAACTACAGCAGAATGGTAACTTGAACAGCTAATATACTATGAACCAATAAGAACAAGTAAAAACAGTAAAGGAAAAATGCACAGCATCACCCTTCGTGCTTTTACTCTCAACCTCACCATAAAATTAATAGAAATGGCACGGCATCACCCTTCGTGCATTAACTCTTATAACATGGCACGGTATCACCCTTCGTGCATTAATACTTACAATATGGCACGGCATCACCCTTCGTGCATTAACACTCTCCCTTACCATAAGGCAATGAACAAATAATAACAGGGAGATAGAATAATAAGTACAAGCCTTACTTCAATATTTGGTTCCACAATATCAACCTCAACTTCGGAATCAATACTCAATTATCACCAGAAGATTCGTAAACATGGTAATAACGGTCAATTTAACAATACTAGTCTAAACACGGATAACATGAATAAAGGAAGCTATAATTGCAAGAAACCAAGCCCACCCGCATGATTTAACCCGACTACAATGCATAAGTACTCGTCACCCCACATATACGTTGTTCCCCAACATTTAAACATGTAGCAAATAGACAAACAGGTCTTATTCCCTCAAGTCAAGGTTAACCATGATGCTTACCTCACTCCGAAGACCAAACTCAAAGCTCAACCACGGATTTTCCTTTCAAACAAGCTTCCAAACCAATAGAGTCTAGCAAGTTACCAACCAAACGATTCAAATTAAGCCTTAGGAACTATCTACGATTGCAAAGAATTCAATTTAGGTCATTATTGAAAAAATCAACAAAAGTCAACACCCGAGCCTGCTTGGTCAAAACCCGAGGTTCGGACCAAAGTCCATTTACCCATTCACCCCCGAGCTCGATTATGTAACTAGTTTCGGAATCCAGGTCTAAATCCCAATTTGCAAAAACCTCCAATTCTTCCTAAATCCCTAGTTTTCTACCATGAAAGAACAAAGATTAGGGCTATGAATTAATGGGTGATATTAGAAATGGAAGAAAATGAGTTAAAGAGTACAAACCTATAAATTGATGTTGAGTTTTCTCTTCAAAATCGCTCCTAGGCCGAGTTCTAATGGAAGGGTTATGAAATTTTGGGAAAATCTCGCTACTGTTCTGTTTTAAGTCACAGGCTCAGGCCTTCTTCGTATTCGCGAAGGGCCTGCCGCGTTCACGATGAGAAGCAGCCCGAGTGGCTTTCGCGTTCGCGAAGACTACTCCCCCCTGGCCTTCGCATTCGCCCAATGCTCGCGTTCGCGTAGAAAAATAACTAACCCCTCCCCCAGGTCCCTAAAGCTTCGCGTTCGCGAGAAGCTGGTCGCGTTTGTGAAGGGTAAGACCCCCATTGCTTCGCGTTCGTGACCTAGCTACTGCATTGCGATTAAGAAAATTGCCCTGCCCCAGTTTAATCTTCGCGAACGCGAAGAAGAAGACACCAAATAACAGCTGAAGCACAAAAAACTAGATTTTCTAAGTTTCAAAACACTCATAGCCTATCCGAAACTCACTCGAGCCCTCGGTGCTCCAAACCAATTATGCACACAAGTCCTAAAACTTCATATGAAGTTGCTTGCGCGATCAAAATACCAAAATAACGCCTAGAACTATGAATCGGACACCAAATCAAAGGAAATTTTAAAGAAGTCTTTAAAACTTCGATTTTCACAACCGAACGACCGAATCACGTCAAATCAACTCCGTTTCTCACCAAATTTGATAGAAAAGTCATAAATATTATAGTGGACCTGTACCGGGCTCTGAAACTAAAATACGGATCCAGTATCAACAAATCCAAACATCAGTCGATTCTTAAATATCATAAATCTTTCAAAGTTTTAATTTTCAAAAAAAATCAATAACTCGGGTTAGGGACCTCCGAATTCGATTACGGGCATACGCCCAGGTCCCAAATTACTATACGGATCCATCGGGACCATGAAAACACGGATCCGGGTCCGTTTGCTCAAAAAGTTGACTGAAGTCAACTTAAATAAATTTCTAAGGCAAAAATTCTTATTTTTATCAGTTTATAACATAAGCCTTCCGGAAGAACATCCGGACTATGCACGCAAATCGAGAAAGGATAAAATGAGGTTTTTGAGACATCGAAACACAAAATTAGGTACTAAAATATAAGATGACCTATCGGATCGTCACATTCTCCACCACTAAAACAATCGTTCGTCCTCGAACGGACATAGAAAAGTACTTGGGCTGGTGAAAAGGTGTGTATATCTACTCCGCATGTCCGACTCGGACTCCCAAGTAGCTGCCTCAACGGGCTGACCTCTCCACTGTAGTCGAACTGAAGGATAACTATTCGATCTCAACTGACGAACCTGTCAGGCTAGAATAGCCACCGGCTCCTCCTCATAGGTCAAATCCTTGTCCAACTGGACAGAGCTGAAATCTAACACGTGGGACGGATCGCCGTGGTATTCCAAATGGACACATGGAATACCAGATGAACTGATGATAAACTGGGTGGCAATGTAAGCTTGTAAGCCACCTCACCCACTCTCTGAAGAATCTCAAAAGGTCTGATGTACCTAGGGCTCAACTTGCCCTTCTTTCCAAACCTCATCACACCCTTCATGGGTGATACCCGGAGCAACACCCGCTCTCCAACGATGAATGCAACATCACGAACTCTACAGTCGGCATAACTCTTCTACCTGGACTGAGCTGTGCGAAGTCGATCCTGAATAATCTTGACCTTATCCAAGGCATCCTGTACTAGGTCTGTACCCAACAACCGAGCCTTCCCCGGCTCGAACCACCCAACTGGAGACCGGCACCGTCTACCGTATAATGCCTCATAGGGAGCCATCTGAATGCTCGACTGGTAGCTGTTGTTGTAGGTGAACTCTGCAAGGGGTAAGAACTGATCCCACGATCTTCTGAAGTCTATAACACATGCGTGGAGCATATCCTCCAAGATTTGAATAGTGCGCTTGGACTGTTCGTCCGTTTGAGGATGAAACGTTATGCTCAACTCAACCCGCGTGCCTAACTCACACTATACTGCCCTCCAGAAATGCAAGATGAACTGCGTACCTCGATCAGAAATGATAGATACGGGCACACCGTGAAGACGGACAATCTCGTGGATGTAAATCTCTATCAATCGCTCCGAAGAATAGGTAACTGCCACAGGAATGAAATACACTAACTTAGTCAGCCTTTCCACAATAACCCAAATGGCATCGAACTTCCTCTGAGTCAGTGGGAGTCCAACAACGAAGTCCATAGTGATACGCTCCCACTTCCACTGAGGAATCTCTATTTGCTGAAGCAAACCATCGGGTCTCTGATGCTCATATTTTACTTGCTGACAATTTAAACACCGAGCTACATAAGCAACTATATCCTTCTTCATCCTCCTCCACCAATAATGCCACCGCAAGTCCTCATACATCTTGGAGGCGCCTGGATGAATAGAATACCGGGAACTGTGGGCCTCCTCAAGAATCAACTCACGAAGTCTATCCACATTAGGCACACAAACATGACCCTACATCCTCAAAACTCCGTCATCTCTAACAGTAACCTGCTTGGCACCACTGTGCCGCACTGTGTCCCTAAGGACCAACAAATAAGGGTCGTCATACTGTCGATCTCTGATGCGATCAAACAAAGAAGACCGAGCAACTATACAAGCTAGAACACTGCTGAGCTTTGAAATATCCAACCTCATAAACTAGTAGTCTAAAGTCTGAACATCTGATGCAAACTGCCTCTCACCGACTTGAATGAACGCAAGATTGCCCATACTCGCTGCCTTTTTACTCAAGGCGTCGGACACCACATTGGCCTTCCCGGTGTGGTACAAAATAGTGATATCATAGTCTTTCAATAGCTCCAGCCACCTCCTCTGCCTCAAATTGAGATCCTTTTGCTTGAACAAATATTGAAGGCTCCGATGATCCGTGAAAACTCACACGATGAACCGTAAAGATAGTGCCTCCAAATCTTCAGCGCATGATCAATGGCTTCCAAATCTAAGTTATGGACAGGGTAATTCTTCTCATAAACCTTCACCTGCCGTGACGTATATGCAATCACCCTTCCCTCCTACATCAATACCGCACTGATCCCAACACGGGACGCATCACAATATACCGTATAAGATCATGAACCTGTAGGCAACACCAACACCGGCACTGTAGTCAAAGCAGTTTTGAGCTTCTAAAAAATGGCCTCACACTCATCTAACCATCTGAACGGGGCACCCTTCTGGGTCAACCTGGTCAATGGGGCTGCTATAGATGAAAACCCCTCCACAAATCGACAGTAATAGAAGTGGGTCTAGGCCAGTTCTGAACTGCCTCAATCTTCTTAGGATCTACCTGAATGCCCTCTACTGATATAATGTGCCCCAAGAAAGCAACTAAATCCAGTCAAAACTCATACTTTGAAAATTTAGCATATAACTGGCTGGCTCTCAGAGTCTGAAGTACAATACTAAGATATTGATCATGCTCCTCTCAACTGCGGGAGTAGATCAAGATATCGTCAATAAACACAATTACAAAAAAGTCCAAATAAGGCTTGAACACTCGGTTCATCAAATCCATGAATGCTGCGGGGGCATTTGTCAACCCAAAGGACAACACTAGAAACTCCTAATGCTCGTACCGAGTCCGAAAAGCTATCTTAGGGACATTAGATGCCCTAATCCTCAACTGATGGTAGCCAGATCTCAAATCAATCTTCAAAAATACCTTGGCACCCTGAAGCTGATCAAATAAGTCATCAATCCTCGGCAATGGATACTTGTTCTTGATAGTGACTTTGTTCAACTGCAGATAATCTATGCACATCCTCATCGATCCATCTTTCTTATTCACAAACAACACATGTGCACCCCATGGCGATACACTGGGTCTAATGAAGCCCTTATCAAGCAAATCTTGCAATTGTTCCTTCAATTCTTTCAACTCTGGCGGGGCCATACGGTATGGCGGAATGGAAATAGGCTGGGTGCCCGGAGCCAAGTCAATACAGAAATAAATATCCTCGTCGGGTGGCATCCCCGGCAGGTCTGCAGGAAAAACCTCTGGAAACTCACAAATGACTAGCACTGAATCCATGGAAGGAACCTCTTCATTGGAATCACGGACATAAGCCAAATATGTTAGACACCCCTTCTCGACCATACACTAAGCCTTCATATAAGATATAACACTGCTGGTAGAATGGCTAGGAGTCCCTCTTTACTCTAATCGATGCAACCCCGGCAAGGCTAAGGTTACCGTCTTGGCGTGACAATCTGATATAGCATGATAAGGTGACAGCCAATCCATACCTAAAATGACATCAAAATAAACCATATCGAGAAGTAGAAAATCTACACGAGTCTTAAGACTCCTAATGGTGACCACACACGAAGGATAAATACGGTCTACAATAATAGCATCTCCCACAGGTGTGGACACAAACATAGGAGCACTCAAATAATCACGAGGCACAACCAAATATGAAGCAAAATAGGATGACACGTAGGAATAAGTAGAACCCGGATCAAATAGAACTGAAGCATCTCTACTGCAAACTGAAATAGTACCTGTGATAACAGCGTCAGATGACTCAACCTCAGGCCTGGCTGGAAAAGCATAACATCGGGGCTGGGCCCCACTACTCTGAACTACATCTCTAGGATGGGCCCTAGCTGGCTGGCCTCCACCTCTAGCGGCCTGACCTCCACCTCTAGCTGCACGACCCCTACCTCTAGCTGGCTGAGCGGGTGGTGAAACACCCAGTGCCGGGACCATGGCACAAGAACCCTGATGTTGTGAGCTGCCCGATGCCCGAGGGCATAATCTAGCAATGTGTCTCAGATCACCACAAGTATAACAGGACCTCGACTGTTGTGACTGTTGATCCAGAAACTAACCCTGTCGACCTGAGTAACCACCCTGAAAACTCTGGAGCGGAGGTGCACTAATAGGAGCTGGTGGTGCATTGTAGGCTAACTGGTCGAAATAAGGCTTATGAGGGCCACGACCACCTGAGGCACCGTGGGATGCCTCGAGTGCTAAATAAAATGGCCTGGGATGATGGACTCTACCAAAAGTACCCCTGCCTCCAGATGAGGCACCGCTGAACCCCCCGGAATAACGTGGTCTCTTGTCAGACCCCTAACCTCCCTGAGTAAGAACCATCTCGACTCGCCTGGCGATATTGGCAGCCCCCTGAAAAAAAATCTCACTCCTAGTATCCTTAGCCATATGCAATCTGATAGGTTGAGCAAGTCCGTCAATAAACCTCCTCACCCTCTCTCTCTCTCTCTCGGTAGGAAGCAGAAGAAGAGCATGGCGGGTCAAATCCACAAAATGGGTCTCATACAGGGTAACAGTCATACTGCCCTACTGGAGACGCTCGAACTGATGACGGTGCTCCTCTCTCAATGTGATAGGGAGAAACTTCTCTAGAAAGAGCTAAGAGAACTGGTCCTAAGTAAGAGCAGGCAATCCACCTGGTTTGGTCAACAAATAATCTCTCCATCATTTATTGGCGGAACCAGTCATCTAAAATGTAGCAAAATCGACCCCATTGGTCTCCATTATACCCATGTTCCGTAGCACCTTATGATAGCTGTCAAGATACTCTTGGGGATCCTCTGAAGAAGCACCACTGAAGTGAACTAGAAAGAGCTTGGTAAACCTATCCAATCTCCATAAAGCCTCAGAAGACATAGCTGACCCATCGTCGGCCTGCGCCGCAACAACCGGCTGAACTATCCCAACTGGCGGGGCTACTGGATTCTGATATTGGGGAGCCATCTGCTCTAGAGTGTGAGTAGCGGGAGTCTGTGATCCTCCCCCAGCCTGGGCCACAATCTTCATAAGGCCCACCAAACGGACCAAAGCATTTCACGATCCGGAATTCCCACCGTCGGGACCATGATGGTGCCAAACATTTCACTTGCTAGGAAAGCCAACGTTAGAGAATCATTAAGCAATTCCTTATTCAAATCAATAAATAATAGCAAATAAGGTAAAATGAATTAAAGCGAGTGCAGAGTAATAAAACAGCCTCAATATTTACTACAACCCGGATCTGGAGTCACAATTCACTAACTTCTAGGATTTACTACAAGTAAAAGTCTGAAAGAAATACAACTGTTTGAACGAAAGAAACAGTAAACAAAACAAAAAAGATAGACGGGGACTTCAAGGTCTGCAAACGCCAACAAATCTGCCTTGAGTCTCCGATGAACCAGTCCGAGCTGCTACGCCTCTCGATCAGCTAGGACCAATACCAAAATCTACATAGGAAGTGCAGAGTGCAGTATTAGTACAACCGAACCCATGTACTGGTAAGTGTCGAGCCTAGTCTCGACGAAGTAGTGACGAGGCTATGACAAGACACCTACATAACAAACCTGTGCAATTTAACAGTATATGCACAAATAACAGCAAGGAAAAACTTGACAGGTAATATCGGGAGGGGAAACATGCTGAGGGGAATACGATATCAACCTCAACTTCGGAATCAATGCTCAATTACCACCAGAAGATTCGTAAATATGATAAGAACATTCAATTTAGCAATACTAGTCTAAACATGTAGCAAATAGACAAACAAGTCATATTCCCTCAAGTCAAGGTTAACCACGACACTTACCTCGCTTCGGAGACGAAACTGAAAGCTCAACCACGGCTTTTCCTTTCAAACAAGCTTCCGAACCAATATAATCTAGCAATTTACCAACCAAACGATTAAAATTAAGCCTTAGGAACTACCTACGATTGCAAAGAATTCAATTTGGGCTATTATTGAAAAAGTCAACAAAAGTCAACACCCGAGCTCGCTTGGTCAAAACTCGAGGTTCGGACCAAAATCCGTTTACCCATTCACCCTCGAGCCCGATTATGTATCTAGTTTCGGAATCCGACCCCAAAATGAGGTCTAAATCCCCAATTTACAAAAACCTCCAATTCTTCCTAAATCCCTAGTTTTCTACCATGAAAGCTCCTTCGTTCTCTTCAAAATCGCTCCTAGGCTGAGTGGCTTTCGCATTCGTGAGTCCTCCTTCACGTTTGCGAAGGCTGCTCCCCCCGGCCTCTGCGTTCGCGAGCCAATGCTCGTGTTCGCGTAGAAGAATAAATGACCCCTCCCCCAGGTCCCTAAAGATTCGCATTCGCGAGAAGCTGGTCGCGTTCGCGAAGGGTAAGGCCCCCATTGCTTCGCGTTCGCGACCCAGCTAAGCGTTCGCGATTAAGAAAATCACCCTGCCCCAGTTTACTCTTCGCGTTCGTGAGAGTACCTTGGCGAATGCGAAGAAGAAGACACTAGATAACAGCTGAAGCACAAAAAAACCAAATTTTCTAAGTTTCAAAACACTCGTAGCCTATCTGAAACTCACCCGAGCCCTCGGTGCTCCAAACTAATTATGCACACAAGTCCTAAAACATCATACGAACTCGCTCACACGATCAAAACACCAAAATAATGCCTAGAACTACAAATCGGATACCAAATCAAAGGAAATTTTCAAGAAGGCTTTAAAACTTCTATTTTCACAACCGAACGTCTGAATCACGTCAAATCAACTTCGTCTCTCACCAAATTCGACAGACAAGTCATAAATATTATAGTGGACCTGTACCGGGCTCTAGAACTAAAATACGGATCTGATATCAATAAATCCAAACATCAGTCGATTCTTAAATATCATAAATCTTTCAAACTTTTAATTTTCAAAAAAAATCAATAACTCGGGCTAGGGACCTCCGAATTCGATTTCGGGCATACGCCCAGGTCCCAAATTATGATATGGATCCACCGGGACCGTCAAAATATGGATCCGGATCCGTTTGCTCAAAACGTTGATCGAAGTCAACTTAAATGAATTTCTAAGGCAAACATTCTTATTTTTAACATATAAGCCTTTTGGAAGAACACTCGGACTGTGCACGTAAATTGAGGAAGGCTAAAATGAGGTTTTTAAGACCTCGAAATACAGAATTAGGTTCTAAAATATAAGATGACCTATCAGGTCGTCACATCTTGAAATAATAGATGAACTAGATGAAAAGATAATATTTGGTCTTATTGTTGCTTTTGGAACTTTTTTCGTAGTATGCTTTCCGTTGCTACCTCGTTAAAAACCTTGCGAGAAAAACTC
The DNA here is from genome assembly GCF_000390325.3 of Nicotiana tomentosiformis. Classification (NCBI taxonomy): domain Eukaryota; kingdom Viridiplantae; phylum Streptophyta; class Magnoliopsida; order Solanales; family Solanaceae; genus Nicotiana; species Nicotiana tomentosiformis. Next base: position 28,222,524 of record NC_090818.1, read on the forward strand.
AATTGGGACAAAAACTGGACGAAGGGAAAAAGAGTGCAGCACATACTTTCAGTATAGGTGATGTTCATCAGCAATAGTATCTCTTGATGTGTGCCACGTTCCACTTGCTTTGCAACTTTTTTCCGTCTTGATTCTCCAACTCGTATGATCTTTTCCCGGTGACAGCTAAAATCCGGTAGGGTCCTTCCCATGTCGGACTTAGCTTCCTTGCATTGAGTTCCCGGGTGTTTGAGTTACTTTTCTTAAAACCACGTCTCCCACTTTGAAATAACGGAGGTTGGCGCTTCGATTGTAATATCTTTCTATTCTCTGTTTTGAGCCGCCATCTTTATATGCGCCAAGTCCCTACATTCATCAAGCGGCTCCAAATTGACCAACATTGCTTTATTGTTTACTTCTTCATTTGACTGGAAGTATCTCAAGGCCGGTTCCCCGATTTCCACCAGAATCAGTGCTTCTGCATTTTCTTTCCTCGGGATATGCGTGATTGACCACTCTCGCAACCGTTCAAGCAGAGCCTGAACCTTCACTACTTATTGTTGCATGCATTCCTCTTTGGCTTCAAAGATCCCGTATACCTAATTTACCACCAGCTGGAAGTCGTATTTGATTTCTATGACCTCAGAATCTAGTCCATGGGCCAATTCGAGCTTTGCAATTAAAGCTTCAAACTCCGCTTCATTGTTAGTTAGTGAAACCATTCTTATGGCCTGCCTTAGGGTTTCTCCCGAAGGCGTGGTTAATACTATGCCAAGCCCGGACCCATTTACGTTGGAGGCTTTATCTGTAAATAGGGTCCAAACTCCTAATGTCGATTTTGATGTGATCATTGCTTTATTGGTAGCCAAAGGTAAGAATCCCGGACTGAAATCAGTCACAAAGTTGGCCAAAACTTGTGACTTAATCACAGTCCTAAGTTTATATTCTATGTCAAATTCACTCTTTTCGACGGCCCACTTGGCTAGCCTACCCAAAAGCTTGGGTTTACGAAGGATATTCCGCAGGGAAAAGGTGGTCACCACAGCTATCGGGTGATATTAGAAATAAGGTCTTAGCTTTTGAGCAGCGACTATGAGGGCTAAGGCCAACTTTTCCAAATGTGGGTAGCGAGTTTCTGCTCTCGTTAAAATTCTACTAACGTAGTAAATGGGAGATTGCGTACCTTCGTCCTCACGGACTAAAACGGTGCTTACCACTACCTCCGAGACTACTAGGTAGATTAACAGTTTTTCGCCTTCCTCCGGCTTCGATAACAACTGAGAACTTGACAAAATCCCTTAAAGTCTATTGATATTCCGGGGTCCACTCGAAGTTGTTCTATTTCTTGAGTAACGAGAAGAAGTGATGGCATTTCTCTAAAGACCGGGAAATGAACTTGCTCAAAGCGGCCAATCTCCCTATGAGCCTCTGAACCTCTTTTCCGCTTGATAGCTGGTCCGAGATATATTCGATGGCTTTGATTTTATCGGGGTTAACCTCAATCCCCCTTTGTGACACCAGGAATCCCAAGAACTTGACGGAGCTAACCCCGAACGTACACTTCTCCGAGTTAAGCTTCATGTTATGTTTCCTTAGAATGTCAAAAGTCTCTTGTAGGTGTTTAAGATAGTCACCTGCGTTCAATGACTTAACAAGCATATCGTCTATATAAACTTCCATGGTTTTCCCTATCTATTTTTCAAATATTTTATTTACGAGCCGCTGATAAGTGGCCCCGACATTATTTAGTCCGAAGGGCATCACATTATAGCAATATGTGCCGAAGTTCGTTATGAATGAAGTTTTTTCTTGATCATCCGGGTTCATCTTAATTTGGTTGTACCCTAAGTAAGCATCAAGGAAACTCATTAACTCATGCCTGGCCATTGCGTCAATCATTTGATCAATGTTCGGCTGTGGGAACGAGTCCTTTGGGAATGCCTTATTCAAGTCCTTATAGTTTACGCACATGCAAAATTTATTATTCTTCTTTGGAACTACAACTATGTTAGCTAGCCAATCTGGATAGTTTACCTCTCAGATTGAACCGATATCAAGTAGGCGAGTTACCTCTTCTTTGACGAATTTGTTCCTGGCCTCGGCAATAGGTCATTTTTTCTGTCTTATCGGAGGGATGCTAGGATCCAAGCTCAACTTGTATATGGCCACTTCCGGCGGGATACCTGTCATATCCATATGCGACCACACAAAACAATCGACGCTAAATTTAAGAAATTCAATAAATGCAGACCTTAGTTTGGGGTGCAGTCCTGTCCCCAAGTGGAATTTCCTTTCCAGGAACTTCTCGAATAATACGATTTGCTCAAGCTCTTCCGCTATGGACTTTGTTGCATCCGTCTCTTCTGGTACCTGGAAATACCTTAGCACTTGCTACTAGAGACCGAAATTGCATTTATCTCCCTTGCCGCCAGTTGGTCACCTCTTATTTTCTTAATTCCCTCAGGAGTTGTGAATTTGAGCAACCGGTGATATGTCGGTGGCATAACTTTTATCTCGTGCAGCCATGGTCTTCCCACGATAATGTTGTTGCCCATATCTCCATCCACTACCTCAAAAAGGGTCGTCTTCATCACCCTTTCGGCATTCGTGGGCAGCATGATCTCTCTACGAGTTGTCATGCTTACTAGGTTAAACCCGTCGAGGAGTTTTGTGGACGGAATGATGCTTCCGGTAAGTTTGTCTTGCTCCAATAGCCTCTATTATATGATATTGGCCGAACTCCCTGGATCCACTAGAATACATTTAATTGTAAAATCTAATACATTTAGAGAGATTACCAATGCATTGTTGTGCGGTAGCAACAATCCATCTGCGTCCTCCTCCATGAAAGTGATGTCGTCTTCAGTGACTTCGCGGAGTCTCTTGGTGTGGGTTACTGATACCTATATCTTTTTCACCGCCGAGAAAGTAACTCCGTTAATCTCATTTTCCGCAAAAATCATGTTGATCTTCAAGCGGGGGATCTTCTCCTGCTTTTGAGGGCTCCGTATTGTCATGATTACGGCCATAATTGTTTTTCGCCCGGTCACTTAAGAGTTCCCTGAGATGGCCATTTTTCAGCAGTATCGCCACCTCTTCGCGCAGATGTCGGCAGTCCCCAGTCTGGTGACCATTCCTCCCGTGGTATTCACACCACAAATTAGGATCCCTCTAACTGGGATCATGTCTCATTGGCTTTGGGAACCGTGTTTCTTTAATATTCCTCATAGCCTATACCAGCTCTACTACACTGACTTTGAAGTTATATTCTGTAAGCCTGGGTAGGAAGAATCCCGAGAACCTAATGTTTCCTTGTCTTGTAACGACCTGTTATTCCGGCCGTGATCAATTTTTCTATCAGTGAAGAACCTGTCTGCCGACCGTAAACCTCTGCCGCATCCTTTGGCCCGTTCATAGGGCAAAGTTCGGCTCCTAGAAGACCGTCGATCTGTGTTGAAATTATCTTTTGACTTCTCTTTATTCTTCTCCCAGTCCCGACCCTTAACTGACGTCGGAAAACTGAGCTGATCATCCTCAATCCTTATCTTCAACTCGTATCGGTTGTGAACATCCGCTCAGGTTGTCGCTTGGAACACCAGTAAGCTTTCTTTCAAATTTCGGGAAGCATCTAAATTTCTCGAATTTAAACCCTTGGTGAACGCTTCATCCGCCTACTCATCCGGAACGGCCGGGAGCAACATCTTTTCCTTCTGGAAGCGGGTTATAAATTCCCGCAGCAACTCGAATTCTCCTTGTGCAATCCTGAATATATCGTCCTTTCAGGCCTGCACCTTTCTGGCCCCGGCATGGGCCTTAATGAAAGAATCTGCGAGCATCTCGAAAGAATCTATAGAATGCTCGGGGTAAAAGAGAATACCACGTCAAGGTTCCTGAGAATCTGAAGTCCTATCATATTTCGGCACATCTGGCATTTTAAACCGCTTAGGGATCAATTCTGGTGCCACGCTTGGTTTGTACGGCAACTGAGTGTACTTCTTTGAGTCTGGCCCTTTCAGCATTGGTGGTGCGCTCGGAATTTAGTCCATGCGGGCATTCACTTCCCTCATAAACTGCAAGAGTTCATTCTTGAAGGGGTCGCTCTCGTTATTATGACCGGAACCGTTTCCCCCGGCCCCATCGAAGTCGACCTCGCCCCTTGGGGTGTTGTTGTTGACCCTTTGCATTATTTGATTTGCGGGAGCACCGGGAGGAGCTGTGTCTCGTCCATTCGCATTATTGGAAGCACCCGATAACACCTGCTTCATTCCGTTATAACCTTATCTTGCCGTGTGAGATGACCTAAAATGGCCTCATGTTGCTCCTGCAACACCCTTACCGCTTCGACAACGCGCTCTTCTTCAGCATCATCAGGAGTCGCCTCTCGAACATGTCGCGGGTACCGCTTGTCGTGGACCAGAGTGGCCTCGTTCCCCTCATTGCGGGTATCACTGATTGACTCCTCATGCTGAGGCTGATTTCCTTGGGCCTCCAGGTTGTGTGTGTTGTTAATACTATTATCTGCCATTTTCTATGATTTTTTGCTTAGAACAAATAATCAAACATGTTAGTAAAAGAGGCAAGGACTAACTTAATTACACAACTGTGTAAGCCCCACGGTGAGCGCCAAACTGTTTACTCGTAAAATAATATAGTTGAATTGATACGTGATTTATAGATAAGTGAATTAATTTGATCCTGAAATAGTAGATGAACTAGATGAAAAGATAATGCTTAGCCTTGAGATGAAGATAAAATAGTAGAAATAGCAATTCCGGGAGCAAGGCTTCCGGGCACAACAACAATGATCTCAATAAACAAGAAGATATAATTATATTGAGTTTTGAATAGAGTGTAGATATATTTTCCAGAAAAATCATCTCCTTTACAATGATAATAGAGCTCACTATTTATGGTTGTACCTAGGGAACAAGGTATTAGGATCAAGCCCCTCTTTAATATCAATTATGAGGTCCATTGAAGAATGTATAACGGCAGGCAATGAATGTCATATCCCTTGTAACGGATCGTGTAATTAATGTTATAGAATATTCCTCATTTAATGCTATCGGGTGGCAGGCATTTATTTTATCTCTGTGAGTATTATTCTCTCCGTTAACAGACGGAATCGTCGCCTTCGAATTCAACTATCTTCTGTCTTCGGTTATACGTGTCACTTCTTTATGCGATTATTTAATGTAATCATATTTTATCCTATACAATATGTATTTTCAGTCTCGTTCATTACACGTGGCCTTTCCTAGTATAGAAGTTCTATAATAGAATGTATATGGAATGGCAATAGCTACACTCCCATTTCCCGTGTTCAAATATCACGCGGATTTGTCTAATCCTAAGTTCTAATCACCGTGTTATCAAAGGGTCTTGGTTCCCCTTAGTCAATTCTTCAACTATATTTTCTTTTCAACGATAGACTATCATATTCTTGGGAAAATACTCGGATATATTATGAAAGAAAGAAAAAATATACTGTATAGCCGCCGTAAAAATAATAGGCAAAAAAACGTATAAAATTTGTGTATTTTTTGTCTATATATATATTCTATATGTTATGTACAAAAATTATACAAGTTATATACAGTTTTTCGACTATCAGATGTAAATAATTTCTTACGCGGGCTAAAAGTGATAAAAATAAGGCTTAACAGCACATTAAAGAAAGGGTTGTTACACAAATAGTCGATCAAATTTAATATTTAATTTTTTTAATCGGTATACATCAATTAGATATTGATTATACATTAAAAATCGAACTACGATCTGTACTGTGACCAGGACAGGGTCTATGTAGAGGAGAGGGGATAGCATACCACCCGGTCACTTCGGCTGAATTTCAGGTACGTACTAGTGTTTCACTGGTATTTCATGTAAAAAAACATGTACTATAAATGAAGAGTGTCATCCTAACTAACAAAATTATGATAGGTGTCATCTCCTGTCAAGCCCAAGGCCTGATTGACTCTCATTTCACTGATATTTTAGCAAAGCCAATTTTACTTTTCCTTATTTCCTCTTTCCAAAATTTTCTCTTAATTTCTTATTATGTTCATCTTTGTATTTTCTCTGTACATCTCTATTTTTATTACTAGTTATTTAGATTATAAAAGTACATTCGCTTCTATTTTTCTTTTCTAGATCTCAAATTTTAAAATTTTAATATGCTTTTAATCATTTTTTTAATATATAGTTAATGATTTTTTCCTTGGAAGGACCATTCATTTTTAGTTTGGTTATCACCTGTGTATTTATGTCCCACGAAATCTTGTAAAGTGAACCGAGTTAGTTGAAAAATAGATTGAACCGAGTCAAAAATTCAAAATTGAGCGAATCGGCCAAATATATACCTTAATTCATCCCCTTCACTAGTGGTAAGTTTACATTAAATATAGTGGCATCTCTAACCATCAAGACTGTGACAGGATACTATTTTACTATTAGACCATTGGTGCCTTTTGGTATAAGACTTTTTTCTATTTTGTTTATACTTTAATCGCATTTTTGCGCGAAAATAACCGACCGATTTCGGTCGATTTTGTTAAACAAATAAAATTACTCACCAAAATTGGTCAGACTTTTAAAACGACTGACCAAATCGGTCGGCGTGAGTCAGATTTTTAAAATTAATTTTAATTTATTTGGTGCCAAAAAAGTTTGAATGCGGTCGATTTCGTAAAAAGGAATTTGAAAAAGAAATATTTTAAATAACGACTAACTTTTTCACTGGCCGAGATAAATTTGAAGTCTGTCGGTCGGCTGCGGACGATTTTGGCCGAATTTCTAGTAGTAATATGAGATAAATAATACTATGAATATTTTGATATAAAATCTATACTAGTATTGCTAATCTTACTAGCCAAACGGGCGTTTCAGACTTTTTGTGACCAGATATGACATCATTAAATAGATAATTACCTTTGTAAAGAACAAACGAAGGTAAATTCGACGTCCATATTTTTCCTGTATGAGTGTGTCGAGACGTGCATTTGGTTCAAAGAATATTGTTAATAGCGATTACACTACTAGAAATTCGGTCAAAATCGACTGCGGCCGACAAATCGACTTCGGTCATTTTTTTTAGGCACAAAAATGCGGAAAACTATTTTGACGTCCCGGAAAATTTATTGTTTAAGAAACGATCAAGTTTGGTCGATTTTTTATATAAAATAAATTAAAATTAATATTCAAATAAACGACCGAAATCAGCTGGTTATTTCAGTCGGTCATTTTAAAAAACTCACCGACTTTGGTCAGTAATTTTAATAAAACCGACCGAATTTCGTGCGAGAATGCAATTAAAGAGTACAAATAAAATAAAAGAAAGCTTTAAACCAAAATATACCGATGGTCTAGTAGTAGAATTATATCATGCCACAGTACAGATCCCGATTCGATTCCTAGATGATGCATTTTTTAATTACAGAATTAAAAATACCGACCAATTTCGGTTGGTTTTTTCGGTAGATTTTTTTTTGGTCGTTTGTGAAATTTAATTGACTGATCGAATCGGTCGAAAATTGCAACTGAGTTCGGTCGCTATTTATTACCGACCAGCCTAATTTCGACAGATTAAAGTTAGACAAAAATCGGTCAATTTTTTTAATTTTTCGACCGATTTCGATCAATATTTCTGAACGGTTTTTCGCAATTTTCTAATAGTGTTAAATAATTCAGGTTGAGAGCGGTTAGTAAATAAAGATTGATTAAAAGGATAAAGAAGAGAGTATTTTCATTGCCAACTTCTAAGGGCTGATAAACTAAGGAAAAGTTGATTTTCAGATGCAAAGATGGACCTTCCAGTTTCCCCCCCTCAAGAACAACTAACCCTGTCACATACTCATTTAATTGACAAACCAAACTCAATTACAGAGTGTAATTACTCTTTTGTATAGCAGAAATCATAAATATAAAAGTACAAAACAATAAGGGAAAGACAATACTTACTCTACTATATGATATTTCTTGCAAAAAGTATGGGAATACGGGAAGGATGAAGAAGCTAACTTGACAGTCCCACACAGACTATACTCACATAAGTAATATTGGTTATATAACTTATATAGTAAATTTAGTTTATTTTTTGACAAGTGAACTAATATTTCTACTTACTTATTTTAAAGCATAAACTAAAAAGGCAATATTTAAGTTTACTCTTTTTCCTAATTAGAGGATTAACTAATGGACAATAAAAGAAAAAAAGAAAAATTCTCCCAAGATCAACGATTTCTAGGTCTGCTTTTTGATTAAAAAAATTATTTTTTATTGAAAATCTAATTTCTTAGGATCCATTCCACGATGAAGAAGAAAACGTACACTTTGTGCTAAAGAAATATGAAGGATCACTTTGCTGAAGAAGTATAGGCTGTGTGGGACTGTCACGTTAGCTTCTTCATCCTTTTTCTTTTTATAAAACTCATTTTCTTTTTTCAGTTTGGCATAGTTATTTTTTTCTTGTACTAAGTAATTGAATTATTAGACAATGCGATTAGAAATATTTTAGTGTAATTGCTACTATTTTCAACTAGTTTATTGCGTTGAAAACTACATAGATCATAATGCATTCTTTCACCTTGGTTTGCGTTTTTTTCTTTATTATAATAATATGATAATAGAATAAAAAAGATATTTTTCTTTCTTCTTTTTCTTTCTTCTTTTTCTTTTATTGTCCATTAATTAAGCCTCCAATTAGAAAAAAGAGTAGGCTTAAACATTGCATTTTTTAGCTTATGCTTTAAAATGAGTAAGTAGGAACATGAGTTCACTTGTCAAGAAATAAATTAGACTCACATGAGTAATGTTGGTTATGTGACTCACATAGTAAAATTTCTCCCTCTAGTCCATTTAGTCGTCGTGCTAACTAAAAGTAGCTGGTCTAAAATATTTGTTATTTTAGAAAATTAACATAGGTTAATTTTTTTTCATATTTACTCTTACTTTGTAAATGTGTATAGAGATTAACGTGGTGAAAATAATAGCAGCATTAAATTGAGATCAAAGAATAAATAAAGATAATTTAGCCAAATTATTCTCAAATCCCACTTATGAAATTTCACTCAGTTTATTATTGTTGTTAATTTAATCAAATTATTCTTGCACTTATTATTTTCTTAAAGGACGTACAATTGAAAAAAGATAAAGTAATATGGACAGTCCGTGCCTTTTTTCGAAAGCTTAATAGGTTATCTAGGGTTTTAAATCTTAATTTTGTGTTCTGAAATCTCAAATAGCTTCTTTTATCCTTTCTTGATTTGTGTGCACAGTCCGTGCCTTTTTTCAAAAGCTTTTATGAGAAAAAAATAATTTGATGCAAATGTGAATTCGTGCTTTAAAAATATATTTGAGTTGATTTCGGTCAATGTTTTGAGCAAACGGACCTGGATTCATATTTTGACGCTCTCGATAGATCCGCATCATGATTTGGGACTCGGGCGTATACCTAGAGTCGAATTCGGAGGTCCCTAACTCGAGTTATCGCATTTTGTCAAAATATTGAAGTTTAAAGGTTTAAAGAATTTAAAGATTTGACCAAGTTTTGACTTTATTACCACCGGGCCCGGATTTTAGATTCTAGAGCTTGGTATATGTTCATTACTGTATTTATGACTTGTTTGCAAAATTTGGTGAAAACGAAGTTGGTTTGACGTGATTCGGACGTCCGGTTGCTAAAATAGAGATTATAAAGTTTCATTGAAAAATTTAATTTGATTTGGTGTCCGATTCATAGTTCTAGGTATTATTTTGGTGATTTGATCGCGCGAGCAAATTCGTATGAGGTTTTTGGACTTGTGTGCATGTTTGGTTTGGAGCCCCGAGGGCTTGGGTGAGTTTCGGATAGGCTACAGAATGATTTTGGACTTAGGATCATAGCTGGTGCCTTGTGTTTCTGGTGTCTGTTGCAGATCTCGCAATTTCCAGATCTGGCTCGCATTTGCGAGCCTCACATTTTCAAAGAAACCATCGCATTTGCGAGCCTGGGCATGGCTGGGGGGTCAGTTTCAGGGTCAGCAGTCACAGCAGTCGAGGTCTTGTTATACTTGTGGTGATCCGAGGCACATTACTAGATTTAGTCCTCGGGCATTAGGCAGTTCAGAGCTGCAGGGTTCTCGTGCCTTGGTTCCAGCACCGGTTGCTTCACCGCCCGCTCAACCAGCTAGGGGCAGGGGTCAGACAGCCAGAGGTGGAGGTCAGGCCGTTAGAGGTGGAGGCCAGCCAGTTAGAGGCCGTCCCAGGGATGCGGTTCAGAGTGGTGTGGCCCAACCCCGATTTTTTGCTTTTCTAGCGATGCTTGAAGCTGAGCCATCTGACACTGTTATCACAGGTATTGTCCCAGTTTGCCATAGAGATGATTCAGTTCTATTTGATCCAGGCTCTACTTATTCCTATGTGTCATCCTACTTTGCTTCATATCTGGTTGTGCCTCGTGATTCTTTGAGTGCTCTTTTTTATGTGTCCACACCTGTGGGAGATTCTATCATAGTAGATCGTGTTTATCGTTCGTGTGTGGTTACTATTGGGAGTCTTAAGACTAGCGTAGATCTTCTACTTCTTGATATGGCAGATTTGGATATCATCTTGGGTATGGATTGGCTGGCACCTTATCATACTATATTGGATTTTCACGCCAAGACGGTGACCTTAGCCTTGCTGGGGTTGCCTCGAATAGAGTGGAAGGGGACTTCTGCCATTCTACCAGCAGAGTTATCTCTTATGTGAAGGCTCAACATATAGTCGAGAAGGGATGTCTAGCTTATTTGGCTTATGTCTGCGATTGTAGTGCGGAAGTTCCTTCCATGGATTCAGTACCAGTTGTTCGTGAGTTTCTAGAGGTGTTTCCTGCAGATCTACCGGGGATGCCGCCCGATAGAGATATTGACTTCTGTATTGATTTGGCTCCGGGCACTCAGGCCATTTCTATTACAACATACCGTATGGCCCGCTAGAGTTGAAAGAATTGAAGGAGCAGCTGCAAGATTTACTTGATAAGGACTTCATTAGACCTAGTGTCTCGCCCTGGGGTACACCTGTGTTGTTCGTAAAGAAGAAAGATGGATCGATGAGGATATGCATAGACTATCGGCAGTTGAACTAAGTCAATATCAAGAACAAGTATCTATTGCCGAGGATTGATGACTTATTTGATCAGCTCTAGGATGCCAAGGTGTTTTCGAAGATTGATTTGAGGTCTGTCTACCATCAATTGAGGATTAGGGCATCTGACGTCCCTAAGACATCTTTTCGGACTCGGTATGGGCATTATGAGTTTCTAGTGATGTCATTTGGGCTGACTAATACCCCAGTAACATATATGGATTTGATGAACCGGGTGTTCAAATCCTATTTGGATTCCTTCGTGATTGTATTTATTGATGATATCTTGATCTACTCCCGCAGTCGAGAGGAGCACGAGCAGCATCTTCGGATCATACTTCAGACTCTGAGGGATAGCTAGTTATATGCCAAGTTTTCAAAGTGCGAGTTTTGGTTAGACTCGGTCGCCTTTTTTGGGGCATGTCGTATCAGCAAAGGGCATATGGGTGGATCCTAAGAAGATTGAGGCAGTTCGGAACTGGCCTAGACCCACTTCAGTTATGGAGATTCAGAGTTTCCTGGGTTTGGCATGTTATTACCGTCGGTTCGTGGAGGGTTTTCATCTATAGTGACCCTATTGACCAGATTGACCCAGAAGGGTGCCCCGTTCAGATGGTCATACGAGTGTGAGGTGAGCTTTGAGAAGCTCAAGACTGCTTTGACTACGGTGCCAGTGTTAGTATTACCCACAGGTTCAAGATCTTACACGGGGTATTGTGATGCATCTCGTGTTGGGCTCGGTACAGTACTAATGCAGGATGGCAGGGTGATCGCATATGCGTCGCGGCAGTTGAAGGTTCATGAGAAGAATTGCCATGTTCATGACTTAAAGTTGGCAGCCATTGTTCATGCACTGAAGATTTGGCGGCACTATCTTTATGGCGTGTCGTGCGAGGTATTCACGGATCACCGAAGTCTACAGTATTTGTTCAAACAAAAGGATCTCAATTTGAGGCAGGGGAGGTGGTTGGAGCTATTGAAAGACTATGATATCACCATCTTGTATCATCCCGGGAAGGCCAATGTGGTGGCCGATGCCTTTAGCAGAAAGGTAGTGAGTATGGGCAGCCTTGCGTACATTCCAGTCGGTGAGAGACCGTTTGTGTCAGATGTTCATGCCTTGGCCAATCAGTTTGTGAGGTTAGATATTTCAGAGACCAGTCGAGTTCTAGCTTGCACAGTCGCTCGGTCTTCCTTGTATGAGCGCATCAGAGAGCGGCAGTATGATGACCCTCATTTGCTTGTCCTTAGGGACACGGTGCGGCACAGTGGTGCCAAGCAGGTTACTGTAAGAGATGATGGGGTTTTGAGGATACATGGTCGTATTTGTGTGCCCAATGTAGATAGACTCCTTGAGTTGATTCTTGAGGAGGCCCACAGTTCCTGGTATTCTATTTATCCGGGTGCCGCCAAAATGTATCAGGACTTGCGGCAACATTATTGGTGGATAAGAATGAAGAAGGATATAGTTACATATGTAGCTCGGTGTCTAAATTGTCACTAAGTAAAGTATGAACATTAGAGAGCTGGTGGTTTGCTTCAGAAGTTAGAGATTCTTGAGAGAAAGTTCAACGCGGTATGGTTTATTGTGGACAGGCTGACCAAGTCAGCATATTTTATTTATGTGGCAGTCATCTATTCTTCAGAGCGGTTGGTTGAGATCTACATCCGCGAGATAGTCCGTCTTCACGGTGTGCCCGTGTATATAATTTATGAACGAGGTACGCAGTTCATCTCGCACTTCTAGAGAGCAGTACAGCGTGAGTTAGGCATGCTGGTTGAGTTGAGCACAATATTTCATCCTCAGACGGACGGATAGTCCGAGCGTACAATTCAGATATTACAGGATATGCTCCGCACTTGTGTTATAGATTTCGGTGGTTCTTGGGATTAGTTCTTGCCACTTGCGGAGTTTGCCTACAACAGCAGCTACCAATCGATCATTCAGATGGCTCCCTATGAGGCATTATACGGGAGTCAGTGTCGATCGCCAGTTGGATGGTTCGAGGTGGGGAGGCTCGGTTGTTGGGTACAAATTTGGTACAGGATGTCGTGGATAAGGTCAAGATTATTCAGGATCGACTTCGCACAACTCAGTCTAGGAAGAAGAGATATGCCGATAGTCGAGTTCGTGATATTGCATTCATGGTCGGAGAGAGGGCATTGCTTCGGGTTGCACCTATGAAGGGTATGATGAGGTTTGGGAAGAAGGGTAAGTTGAGCCCTAGGTATATCGAACCCTTTGAGTTCCTGGAGAGAGTAGGTGAGGTGGCTTACAGGCTCGCATTACCACCTAGTTTATCAGTAGTCCATCCGGTATTTCATGTGTCTATGCTTTGGAAGTATCACGCCACAGTGATCCGTCCCATGTATTAGATTTCAGCTAAGTCCAGTTGGACAAGGATGTGACTTACGAGGAGGAGCCGGTGGCTATTCTAGCCCGACAGGTTCGACAGTTGAGGTCAAAGAGTTATCCTTCAGTTCGAGTGCAGTGGAGAGGTCAGCCGGTCGAGGCAGCTACTTGGGAGTCCGAGCCGGATATGCGAAGTAGATATCCATACCTTTTTACCAGTCTAGGTACTTTTCTATGTCCGTTCAAGGACGAATGATTGTTTTAGAGATGGAGAATGTAACGACCCGATAGGTCATCTAGAATTTTAAATATTAATTTTGTGTTCTAAAACCTCAAATAGCTTTTTTTAGACTTCCTCGATTTGCGTGCACAGTCAGTGCCTTTTTCGAAAATCTTTTATGTGAAAAACAAATTGATTCAAATGTGAATTTGTGCCTTAAAAATCTATTTGAGATGACTTTGGTCAACATTTTGAGCAAACGAACTCGTATCCGTATTTTGACGGTCCTGGTGGGTCCACATCGTGATTTGGGACTCGGGCGTATGCCCGGAGTTGAATTCGGAGGTCCCTGGCTTGAGTTATCATATTTTGTCAAAAATTTAAAGTTTAAAGGTTTAATGAATTTAAAGATTTGACCAAGGTTTGACTTTATTGCCATCGGGCCCAGATTTTTAGTTCCGGAGTTTGGTATATGTTTATTACTATATTTATGACTTGTCTATAAAATATTTTAAAAAACGGAGTTGGTTTGACGTGATTCGGACATCCGATTGCTACAATAGAGATTCTAAAGTTTCATTGAAATATTTTATTTGATTTGGTGTCTAATTCGTAGTTCTATATTTTATTTTGGCGATTTGATCACGCGAGTGAGTTCGTATGAGGTTTTTGAATTTGTGTGTATGTTTGGTTTGGAGCTTCGAGGGCTTGGGTGAGTTTCGGATAGGCTACGGAATGATTTTGGACTTAGGATCATAGCCGGTGCCTTGTGTTTCTGGTGTTTGTTGCAGATCTCGCATTTGCGAGATCTGGCTCGCATTTGCGATCCTCGCATTTGCGAGCCTAAGCATGGCTGGGGGTCCTCGCTTTTGCGAGGTAAAGTTCACATTTGCAAACTTGCCATTTTCGTTTTTGCGAAGGCAGAGCCGCATTTGCGACTTAGCATGTTATTGATGATCTTCGCATTTGCGAAGAAAAGGTCCGCATTTGCGACCAATTTATCGCAATTGCGATTACTGGGATTCTGAGAGGAGTTCGCAATTGCGACCTCTTTCTCGCAATTGCGAACATGATATTGCAATTGTGACATCTGTAGCTGGGTAAAATCTGAGTTAGACGGGATTTTTCTCATTCTTTCAAATTTCCAAACCTAGAAACCTTAGAGGCGATTTTTCCAAGAACTCTTCTTCCCCAATTCATTGGTAAGTGATTCTAACCTACTTGCTTTCAATTTTTCATTACATTTTATAAGATTTCAACCTAAAATTAGGATTTTTATGGTAGAAATTGGGGATTTGGGTAGAATTAGGGATTTTTGTAAAATTAGAATTTAGACCTCAAATTGAGGTCGGATTCTGAAACAAATTACATAACCGGGCTCGTGGGTGAATTGGTAATCAAATTTTGGTCCGAATTTCAGGTTTGGACCAAGCGAGTCCGGGTGTTGACTTTTATTGACTTTTTCAATAATGAACTAAATTGAATCTTTCTCATTCGTGGGTAGTTCTTAAGGCTTATTTTGAATCGTTGGTTGATAATTTGCTGGATTTGGTGGCTCGGAGGCTTGTTCGAAAGGCAAAGTCGTGGTTGAGCTTTGAGTTGATTTTTTTGGAGCGAGGTAAGTATCGTGGTTAACCTTGACTTGAGGGATTAGGACTTATTTGCCTATTTGCTACGTGTTTAAATGTTGGATACAAACATATATGTGAGGTGACGAGTACTTATGCGTTGTTGTTGGGTTAAAGCATGCGGTTGAAACTTGTTTCTCGTGATTTACTTCCTTCCTTGATTATGATATTTATGTTTAGACTAGCTTATTACTTATATGATCATTCTTTCCGTATTTATGAGCTATTTGTGATAATTGAATATTATTGGAAGTTGAGGCTCGGCATTATGGAAACATTGTTGACGTAAGGTTATAGGTTTATTCTTGATTATTCTTTCTCCCAAATATTTATATTTATTGCTTCATGGTAAGGGAGAGAATGTTAATGCACGAAGGGTGATATCATACCGATTATTGTTCCATCTGTTGATTTATATATAGTGAGGAAGAGAATTAAAGCACGAAGAGTGATGCCGTGTCGTACTTATCATTTCATGATAAAATTGAGAGTAAAAGCACAAAGGGTGATGTCGTGTCGTATTTATCATTTTATGGAGAGATTGAAAGTAAAAGCACGAAGGGTGATGCCGTGCCATTATCACTGTTTCATGGCGAGGTTGAGGGTAAAAGCACGAAGGGTGATGCCGTATAGTTTATATTCATTATGTTTATCAGTTTCATTAGCTGAAGATTTATTGATTGTTTCATGTTGTCATTCCCTGTTGTAGTTACCGTATTTTGTACCCCTTTTGCATGTCCCCTCCCAATAGTACATGTTAAATCCTTATTTGCTGTCATGTTGTGCGTATATTTTCGTCTGTACAGGTTTAATTACGTGGGTGTCCTGTCATAGCCTCGTCATTACCTCATCGAGGTTAGGCTCGACACTTACGGAGTACATTGGGTCGATTATACTCATACTATACTCTGCACTTCTTGTGCAGATTTTAATACTGGTCTCAGCTGTCCGTGAGGCGCATCAGCTCGGATTAGCTTATTTGAAGACTCGAGGTAGATCTGCTGGCGTCCGCAGACCTTGAAGGCCCCTTCCTCCTTCCTTATTTACTGTTCATCTCATTCGAGACAGTTGTATTTATTTCAGACTTTATTTCTAGAATCTCTAGAAGCTCGTGTAGTTGTGACTCCAGATCCGGGTTGTACTAGATATTGGTTTATTATACTATTTCGTACTTCATTTTAGCTTCATTTCTGTCTGATTGGTTAAATTGTTTAAAGTATTTAAAATTGGTAAAAGAATTACTCTAATGTTGGCTTGCCTAGTAAGTGAAATGTTATACGCCATCATGGTTCTAAAGGTGGAAATTTTGGGTCGTGACATCTATATATAATAATAATAATAATAATAATAATAATAATAATAATAATCTATATATATTATATTAAAAGCACGAAGGCCTTAGCGAAATGTCGTTCGCCTTTTTTACCCTTTTAAAATACCTTTCTCATTGAACAAATTCGTAATTAAATTATCTCCATAACATTTAGATCTTAAATTACAAAACAATTCTTTAGATGGGCAATTGCCGAACTTCCATATAGAAAGTTGTATAATCAATGCAATTCGAAAATCAACTTAAATTCAAAATAGTATTCCTTTTGTTGACCAATGGTTAACTGAATTTCCATATACAAAGTTATATCATAAATGTGATACTCCCAACTTCGTTTTTTAGACTTTTAGTTAGGAAGAGTTTTTTCGAACCTTAACCATGATTAGAGTTCTAAATAAACACACAATTTCTACTTTTTCGGATTTAATGTATAATATTTCGTTTATACATAATAATTCCTTTATATTTGGGTTATTTTCTCTTTCTTCTTTCGGTAGTATAATAATGCATGGTCTTAGAGAGTTGGAGTTCTAATAAACACATAGCTTTACCTTATATTTAGGATTTTAATTAAGTATAATAATGCATTGACCATAATTAGAGTTCTAAATAAACATACACATTTACCGTATATTTAAGACTTTAATTAAATGCGTAATACTTTCTTTATATTTGGGGTTTCTCTCTCTCTTCTTTTGGTAGTATAATAATTCAGTAACCATAATTAGATTAGAGTTCTAAATAACTGCCCTTGCGATGCCGAGTTACTGCCATAACAAGCCAGCTGTTAAACGTTCTTCGGTTCTCTCTCATCACAAGTTTCCCGTTTTCTCTCATCAACACGTATGTGTTTTTTTTTTCACATTCAACACGGATGTATTTGAAAATTAAAGTTGTATTTGGACATGAATATAATTTTAGGTAATTATTGAATTTTTGTGAGTAATCTGAGTGAAAATTTTGAAAAACAGCTTTTTGGAGTTTTTCAAATTTTCGAAAAATTTCAAAATTTATTTTCAATTGAAAATTAAAAAATTTAATGCCAAACACTGATTTCAGAAAAAAAGTGAAAATTTTTCGAAAAAAGGTAAAAAAAACTCTTATGTCCAAATTTTCTTTGTCTATTTACTCATAGTTTCAAAAGCACGTTATGTTAAGTAGTAAAAACCTAGAGATTTTACCTAGCAAATTAAAATTCATTGTAATTTAGTTTTATGGATTCAATAATAAGGCAAGGACTGTCCTAGGCCAACATTTCTTCATTTTTTAGGTACCTGTACTTTTATCTATAATTTTTCTAATTAGTTTATAAAGAATATTTTATAATGTTTAATCTTAAAGTTTTTTATGCAATGATATAGGATACACGCGCAACACGCGTACCCTAAGATTAGTAACTATATTAAAAGTATGAAGGTTCTTAGCGAAATATCATTCACCTTTTTACTCTTTAAAATATATTTTCACATTAGACAAAATAGTCATTTATATTTTTTCCTAATAATTAGAAGTTTTAAACCAACTATATTTTGTGTATTAAATTTTTCCTTTTTTGAAATATTTATTTTTCAAATATTAGGATTCTAAATATTAGGACTTTGAAATCAACTGAAATTTTGATTATTAAATCTTTCCTTTTTAAACTAGGTACTAGGTAAGAAGTCTTAATATTTAAGTCCTAATACATAAATCCAAGAAATGTATTACGTTAACAAAAGATGCCGTAATTATTTAGAGATTCTTCTATGTAATTGAGTTACATAGAAACGATAAGTAATACTATCCTAATTTGTGCTATCATTAGTTTTAGGCTTTAAAGATATTTTCAAATTATATTTTCTAGGAGTGTTTAAAGTTACCATGTAATATAACTATAATTCACTTAATATTTTCTTTGATGTGAACTATAAATATGAATACAATATGTGTTTCTATATTATTTTTGTATTACTTTTTATTCAAATAATATATAATTATTTATCATTTTTGTATAATAATTTTAAAAATATACTCAATAATTAGAAGAAATAACTAATAAAATTAAGAATATAACGAGAGAAAAAGAAAAAAAATTAATGAGCTACAATAATTTGTTCTTTTCTAATCTGTTGAAAATAATTCATATAGTATTTTTTATTAATTAAAGTAATAAAACAATTTGCATTTTACTCTTGAAAAAAAAATTATTTTCTATCAATTTTGTTAATCATGTTTGAGTCTTCTAAAATGAACTTGTGAATAACTTTTCCAAAGATAAAACAAAAAAAACTCTTTAAGTTTTCGAGAATTATATGTGATTGCTGAAATTAGAAAAGAAGCATGATAACTTATGAATTTAAAGTGATTGAATCATAAAACTGAAATATATTTTAAGTTGAATATATTGATTGATGATTGAGAACTTCTATGAAGATTCATCATTTTAGAAAATATTAACTTTTATTTTTAACTCAAATATGATATTTAATGTATTATTTATATAAACATTACTGAGATATTGTACACGCGCAAAGTGCGTATCATAAGACTAGTATCTATCTATATTATTATAAAAGCACGAATGTTAAGCACTAAATCTTGAACGACAAAAATATCCTCAAAATATTGATTGACTTTTATGCCTCTAAAATCTAATTTTGTTTTTCAAAAAGATAAGGTATTGGATAGAATAGTAATATTAACCTCATCAACTATGTCGAATTATGATTCAACTAAAATTCTGCCTCCCTAAATTTTGGTCAACTGGCCATGAATTTGAAATCGTTTCCAATTCAAATTGACAATTGTTTTCATTTCAATTAACCCAAAAACTTAGAATTGTCCTTTTTATTTTATAAATAAAAGTTTCATCTGGATTACACAAGGAAAAAAAATAAGAATGTTGTAATAAAAAATTAGAAACATCGTTGGTATTTTATTTTGAGAAGATAAATAAAGAAATTAAGTTATAGAAGCCATAAAAACTACGAAAAGCATATATAATAGCCACCAAATGTGTTTTATAATTCTTTTAATATTATTATTATATAATTCTTTTAATATTATTATTATATAATTCTTTCCAAAAATCGGACTACAAGCTAATACATACTTTTAGTATTTTATTAACTTGAATACATATCTTATTTATAAGTGGATGTCATAAAGTTAAAGATATTTAGTCATGCGTCAAGCTAAGTCAATAAATCTTTAATTACATCTCCTTGATAAGTAATTGGGTAAAAATTATATCGGAAAGTCAACTTTATTTTAAATTTTTATAAATAACCAAATATGCAAATTCTAACTAATATTTATACTTAATGTACTACATGAAAAGGTAAAAATTACAAATTGTTATAGCATCGTCAAAAACTATGTTTCAGTTGTTGGATATCGTCTTAACCCGCAAAGGTAATATAATTTGTTAAGTATTTTAGATAGTATTTGTTCGTAAAGCATAATAACAAATAGATCATCTTTGCAGATTAAGACGAACATTCAATCGTTGGAATTCAAGTTTTATGTTAATGTAATAACATTGATATTCAAAGCAATTATTTCCTCTTGTATATAAAATATTTTAATAACTTTAATTTATTGCTATATCATAAAAATAATTGACTGAAGATTTATACGCGACACACATATATAGAGACAAGTTATATTAAAAGTACGAATGCCATTAGCAAAATATCGTGCGCCTTTTTTACCCTTAAAAATAGATTTCACTGTAGGCAAATTTGACATTTCATTACATTTCTATTTTTTAGGACTTTTAGAATTAACTAAATCTTTTTTATTAAATAGTTTCTTATTTAAATTATGTAACAACTCCTAATATTTAGGAATTTAAATCTTTTCATAATATTTGTTATAAATAAGAATTAGAGTAAAGAGATTATTTCAGAAAGAAATATATATATCCTTTAGGATTCCTTTACTAATATTGCCGTAACAAAAGAAAATTATCCTTCTTTTTTAAAGAAAACACAATATTATTTTTGTTAACAACATGTAAACTTCTATAATTGTATTATATTATATTATTATCTTTGTTCTTAACTCAAACAGATAATAAAAATAAGTACAAATATTATGTGTTCTTGGCTCTTGAGTAGGTAAAAGAAATTCATACTGTCTTGTGAAGAACGTGTAATAAGCAGGCAACACCTTCTATGATTAAAATATTTATAATAAATATTATCTCAGTAATTTAATAAGTATTACTTTAGGTTTAAAATTCTTTTATCAAAATTGTGAAGAACACGTAATAAGCAGACAACTTTAATCTCTATCTATCTATTCTAATCTATTCTAAAAGGACGAAGTCACTTAGCGAAATATCGTTCATTCCTTTTATACTTAAATTAATTTCGCACTAGATAAAATGTCACGACCCGAAATTTTCACCTTTGGGACCGTGATGGCGCTTAACATTTCACTTGTTAGGCAAGCCAACGTTAGAATAATATTAGCCATTTTTAAACAATTTTAAATTAGTTAATAACAAAGAAACAAATGCGGAAGTAAAGTATGAAATGTAGTGAATAATCCATAATAATAGCGATGTCTAAATACAATCCCAGAATTGGTGTCACAAGTGCATGAGCTTCTAGAGTGATACAAATAAGGGTCTGAATAAAATAAAGTTGTCTGAAAGCAAACACACAACTAAAATAAAGTAGACGGGGACTTTATAACTGCGGACGCTGTGCAGTTATACCTTAAGTCTCCTCTGGGTAGCTGAAATCCGAGCAAATCTATGGTATGCCACTGGGACCAACTCCAAAATCTACACAAAAAGTGCAGAGTGTAATATCAGTACAACCGACCCCATGTACTGGTAAGTGCCGAGCCTAACCTCGACGAATTAGTGACGAGACTAAGGCAGGTCACTTATATTAACCTGTACATATTAATAGTAATAACAACAATAATCGAAATAAATCAGATAACTCATTTTAACATTTGAAGTCAAGTCAATAGTCATAACCAATTATTATTTCCATCAATTTCCGTTGCGGCGTGCAACCCGATCCCATTATATCTTTTCAATCAATTCTGTTGCGGCGTGCAATCCGCTCCTCCAATATATATTCATTTTAATCAATTTTGTTGCGGCGTGCAACCGCTCCTCCAATATATATTTATTTCAATCAATTCTATTGTGGTGTGCAACTCCCTCCTCAATTATATATTCATTTCAATCAATTCTGTTATGGCGTGCAACCCGCTCCTCTGTTGCGGCGTGCAATCCGCTCCTCCAATATATATTCATTTACCAATTCTTATAAAATAATTTACTCCAATAAATTGAACAATTAATATGAAGCTATAATACAACATGCATACAATAATTATAATTTATTTATGAAACAAACAATGACAAGTAACAATTAATTGCGAAAATCAGGGAGAAAATAGGCATTTTAGTATTAAATATGCTAAACGTCAAATAGCAATTAAGACACAAAGCCAAATAAGCATGTAACAATTATTGCAGGAATTCAAGAATTTAAATTTGACAAGGAATATTAGTGAAACAATTATTATAACGCTTAATTTGTGTCTTAAATAATTTAAGATATTTAAATAATTAAGCAAACAATTAATTTGATAAAGTATAGGCACCCGTCACCTTGCCTATACATCGTTACACATGAAATTCACATAGCAAATAATTCAAGGGTTCTATTCTCTCAAGTCAAGGTTAACCACGACACTTACCTCGCTTTGCAACCAAATGTCAAGAATCCAATAAACCTATGCCTCGCGAATTTGTGTCTGAAATTCTTAATTCTAGTCATAAACAATTCAATATACTCAATACAAATCGTAGAAATTAATTCCATATGAATTTACTAATTTTTCGGATTAAAATCCGAAATTCATCTAAAAATTGACAGTGGGGCCCACGTCTCGAATCTCGAAAAAACTTACGAAATCCGAACACCCATTCCGAGACGAGTCCAACCATACAATAATTATCAAATTCCGATATCAAATGGACCTTCAAATCTAAAATTTTCGTTTTTGGAAAGTTTTACAAAAATTCTAATTTCTTCCATCTAAATCCAAAATAAATGATGAATATAGACATAGATTTATGAAATATAATCACTTTTGGTTATATAGCACTTACCCAATTCAAAGTCGTGAAAATCACTTTTGAAATCGCCCAAATTCGAAACTTAAAACTCAAAAATGAGTAAAAATGGCGACTTACGAATTTATGGGTTTTGCCCAGTCTTTTCCGCATCTGCGAAATGGTTGGCCCAGTGTGTGTCTGCATCTACGGAACTTGAGCCGCATTTGCGGCTGCGCAGAAGCGCATGAATGAGCCGCAGAAGCGGTGCCTTCCACATTTGCGAAGGCCGAGCCGCAGAAGCGGTGCCGCACATACGCTCCAAAAGTCGCAAGTGCGAAACACCAGAACCAGAACTGGTAGTTTTTGCAAAAATGATATGAAACATGTCCGAAACTCACCTGAGCCCCTCGGGACCTAATCCAAATATCCCAACAAGTCCCGTAACATAATACAGGCTTACTCAGGGTCTCATATCATGTCAAAAAATACTGAAATTATAATTCACACCTCGATTCGAACTTTTGGGGCGAGGTGATAAGATAGGACATGGCGCGGCTCCAGATTTTCGAGGACATGGCTCTTGATAGGAAGGTGTGGAGATCGAGCATTGGGGTTGTAGGTTAAAGGGTAGTCTAGCAGTTTTCCTCTTTGTCCCGGTTTTCCTCTTTGTACCGACGAGTATGATAGTGTTTTATCTAGCACTGCTAGCGATTTATGTTTTGTTTCACACTTTTGCATAATATTTGTGGTACTGTTTTTCCATTTATTTGTTGTCTCTCACATTGCTGATTATTTTTTTTATGGGTTTTGTTGTCACAGATCTATTGTCTCTGAGCCGAGGGTCTCTCGGAAACAGCCTCTCTACCTCCCGTTGGGGTAGGGGTAAGATTTGCGTACACTCTACCCTCCCCAAACCCCACTGGTGGGATTTTACTGGGTTGTTGTTGTTGTTGTTGTTGATTCGAACTTTTGAGTTTTCAAACTTTTTAATTTACAAATCTTGTGCCGTAACATGTTAAATGAATCCGGAATGACTTCAAATTTGGCACACAAGTCATAAATGACATAACGGAGCTATTTCAATTTCCAAAATCGAATTCCGGCCCCGATATCAAAAAGTCAACTCCCTGGTCAAACTTGAAAATCTTTAGCCTTTAAATTCCTAGTTTCCGTTAAATGGTCATAACTTGAGCTAGGGACCTCTAAATTAAATTCCGGCATACGCCTAAGTCCCAAATCACGATACGGACCTATCGGAACTGTTAAAATACTGATCCGGATCCGTTTGCTCAAAATGTTGACCAAAGTCAACTCAGTTGAGTTTTAAGGCTCTATTTCACATTTTAATCAATTTTTCATATAAAAACTTTCCGAAAAATTATACAGATTGCGTATGCAAGTCGAGGAATAATAAATAGTGCTTTTCGAGGTCTTAGAACACAAAGATAATTATTAAATTTAAAGATGACATTTTGGGTCATCACATTCTCCACCTCTAAAACAAACGTTCGTCCTCGAACTGAGTTAGAAAAAGTCCCTGAGCTGGAGAATAAGTGTGGATATTTACTCCGCATGTCCGACTCGGACTCCCAGGTAGATACCTATACTGACTGACCTCTCCATTACACCCGAATTGAAGGATAACTCTTAGTCCTCAATTGTCGAACCTACCGGACTAGAATAGCTATCGACTCCTCCTCATAAGTCAAATCCTTGTCCAATTGGATTGAGCTGAAATCTAACACATGGGACGGATCGCCATAATATTTCCGGAGCATAAACACATGGAACACCGGATGAACCGCTGATAAACTAGGTGGTAATTCAAGCCCGTAGGCTACTTCACCCACCCTTTCAAGAATTTCAAAGGGTATGATATACCTAGGGCTTAACTTGTCCTTCTTTCCGAACCTCATTACACCTTTCATAGGTGAAACCCGGAGCAATATTCTTTCTCCAACCATGAATGCAATATCACGAACTTTATGGTCGACATAACTCTTTTTCCTAGACTGAGTTGTGGAAAGTCGATCCTGAATAATCCTGACCTTATCCAAGGCATCCTGTACCAAATCGGTACCCAATAACCGAGCCTCTCCCGGTTCAAACCAGCCAACTGGCGAATGGAATCATCTTCTATATAATGCCTCATATGGAGCCATCTGAATGCTCGACTGGTAGCTATTATTATAAGCAAACTCCGCAAGTGGCAAGAATTAATCCCAAGAACCTCCAAAGTCTATAACACAAGCGCGAAGCATATCTTCCAATATTTGAATAATGCGCTCTGACTGTTCGTCTGTCTGTGGATGAAGTGTTGTACTCAACTCAACCCGCGTTCCTAACTCACGCTGTACTGCCCTCCATAAGTGTGAGGTAAACTGCGTACCTCGATCTGAAATAATAGACACGAGCACACCGTGAAGGCGAACAATCTCACGAATGTAAATTTTAGCTAACTTTTCTGAAGAATAGGTAACTACCACTGGAATGAAATGTGCTAACTTGGTCAACCTGTCTACAATCACCCAAACTACGCCAAATTTTCTCTAAGTCAGTGGGAGCCCAATAATAAAATCCATAGTGATGCGCTCCCACTTCCACTCAAGAATTTCTAACTTCTGAAGCAAACCACTAGGTCTCTGATGCTCGTACTTAACTTGTTGACAATTCAGATACCGAGCTACATATGCAACTATATCCTTCTTCATTCTCCACATTAGGCACACAAATACGACCCTGCATTCGCAGAACTCCATCTTCCCCAACAACAACCTGTTTGGCATCACCGTGCCGCACCGTATCCTTAAGGATGAGCAAATGAGGATCATCACATTTTCGCTCTCTGATGCGCTCATATAAGGAAAATCGAGCGACTTTGTAAGCTAGAACCCGACTAGGTTCTGAAATATCTAACCTCACAAACTGATTAGCCAAAGTCTGAACATATGCAGCTAACGACCTCTCACCAACCGGAATAGACGCAAGACTGCCCATACTCACAACCTTTCTACTCAAAGCATCAGCTGCCACATTGGACTTTCCGGGGTGATACAAAATGGTGATATCATACTCTTTCAACAACTCCAACCATATTCTCTGTCTCAAATTAAGATCATTTTGTTTGAACAGATACAGAAGGCTACGATGATCAGTATATACCTCACACGAGACATCATCGAGGTAATGCCTTCAAATCTTCAGCGCATGAACAATGGCTGCCAATTATAAGTCATGAACATGATAATTCTTCTCGTGAACTTTCAATTGTCGCGACGCATATGCAATCACCCTACCATCTTGCATTAATACTGCACCAAGTCCAATGTGAGATGCATCACAATATATCGTATAATATCCTGAACCTGTGGGTAATACCAACACTGACGCCGTAGTCAAAGCAGGCTTGAGCTTCTGAAAGCTCAACTCGTACTCGTATGACCATCTAAATAGGGAACCTTTCTGAGTCAGACTGGTCAATGGGCTTGATATAGATGAAAACCCTTCCACGAACCGACGATAATAACTTGCCAAACCCAGGAAACTCCGGATCTCTGTAACTGTAGTAGGTCTAGGCCAATTCTAAGCATCCTCAATCCTCTTAGGATCCACCTTTATTCCTTCTGCCGATACAACATGCCCCAAAAAGGCAACTGAGTCTAACCAAAATTCACATTTTGAAAATTTGGCATATAACTGATTATTTTTCAAAGTCTGAAGCATACTCCGAAGATGTTGCTCATGCTCTTCTCGACTGCTGGAGTAAATCAAGATATCATCAATGAATACAACCACAAAATAATTCAAATAGGGCTTGAACACCCGATTCATCAAATCCATAAATGTTGCTGGGGCATTTGTCAGCCCAAATGACATCACTAGGAATTCGTAATGTCCATACCGAGTCCGAAAAGCTATCTTAGGGACATTAGACTCCCTAATCTTCAACTGATGGTAACCAGACCTCAAATCGATCTTCAAAAATAACTTGGCACCCTGAAACTGATCAAATAAGTCATCAATTCTTGGCAGGGGATATTTGTTTTTGATAGTGGGCTTTTTCAACTGCCGATAATCTATACACATCCATATAGAGACATCTTTCTTCTTTACAAATAGTACTGGTGCACCCTAGGGCGAGACACTTGGTCTAATGAATCCCTGATCAAGCAAGTCTTATAACTTCTCATTCAATTCTTTCAACTCCGGCGGGGCCATACGGTATGGTGGAATAGAAATGGGCTGAGTGCCCAGAGCCAAATCAATACAGAAGTCAATATCTCTGTCGGGTAGCATCCCCGGCAAATCTGCAGGAAATACTTATGGAAATCACGAACAACTGGTACTGAGTCCATAGAAGGAACATTCGCACTAGGATCGCCAATATAAGCCAAATAGGCAAGACACCCTTTCTCGGCCATACGCCGAGCTTTCATATAAGAAATTACCCTGCTGGTAGAATGACCAAGAGTTCCTTTCCACTCTAACCGAGGTAACCCCGGCATGGCTAGGGTCACTGTCTTGGCATGAAATTCCAATATAGCATGATAAGGTGATAGCCAATCCATACCCAAGATGACATCAAAATCTACCATATCAAGAAGTAGCAGATCCACACTAGTCTCAAGACTACCAATAGTAACCACACACGAACGATAGACATAATCTTCTACAACAGAGTCTCCCACCGATGTAGATACACACAGAGAAGAACTCAGAGAATCACAAGGCACAACCAAATATGAAGCAAAATAGGAGGACACATAGGAATAAGTAGATCCTGGATCAAATAGAACTGAAACATCTCTATGGCAAACTAGAATAATATTTGTGATCACAGCATCAGATGACTCAGCCTCAGGCCTAGCTGGAAAAGCATAAAATCAGGGTTGGGCCCCACCACTCTGAATTGCATCTCTGGGACGGCCTCTAACTGGTTGGCCTTCACCTCTAACGGTTTGACCTCTACCTCTAATGGCCTGACCTCCACCTCTAGCTTCCTGACCCTTACCTCTAGTTGGTTGAGTAGGCGGTGAAACAACCGGTGCCGGTATGATGACACGAGAATCTTGCCGAGATTTGTTACTCGACAACCTAGGGCAATACCTCATAATATGACCAATGTTCCCACACTCATAACACCCATCCTGATGTCGCGACTGCTGAAATTGAAGCTGACTCAAACGGGCTGGATAACCGATGTAGTGACTCTGGAGTGGTGGTACACTGATAGGAGCTGAATGTGCACTAAATGTTGGCTGCCCAGAGTAAGGCATAATAGGATCGTGACTCCCTGAAGCATCGGGAGATTCCTGAAGTGCTGAATGAAACGGTCTGGGAGGATGACCCTTACCAAAATTACCCCTGCCTCCAGACGAGGCACCACTGAAACCACTGAACTAACGAGGCCTCTTATCAAACCTCTTCCATATCTCCTGTGTAAGAACCATCTCAATCCTCCTCGCGACATTAGCAGCCGCCTAAAAGAAAATCTCATTTCCGGTCTCCTTGGCCATCTGAAGCCTAATAGGGTGAGTGAGTTCCTCAATAAACCTTCTCACTCTCTCTCCCTTAGTAGGTAGTAAAAGGAGAGCATGATGGGCTAAATCCACAAAAAGGGACTCATACTGAATAACAGTCATACTACCCTGTTATAGACACTTAAATTGCTTGCGGTAATCCTCTCTCAATGTGATACGAAGGAACTTCTCCAGAAATAGCTGAGAGAACTGCTCTCAGGTAAGTGCAAGCGATCCAACTGGTCAGGTCAATGTATAATCTCTCCACCACCTCTTGGCGGAACCCGTCATATGAAATACAGCAAAATCAACCCCATTGGTCTCAACTATACCCATGTTCCGCAACACCTCATGGCAGCGGTCAAGATAATCATATGGGTCCTCAGAAGGTGTACTACTGAAGTGAACTGGGAAGAGCTTAGTAAATTTATCCTGTGTCAATAAGGCCTCAAAAGACATGGCAGGCCTATCACCGGTCTGTGCCGCAACAACTGGCTGAACTACCCCAACTGGCGGAACTGTTGGTGTGATGACCCAAAATATTATCTTTAAATTTAATAAGTAATTATGTATTCTAAGACCTCAAAAATCATAATTTATCATTTCTCGACTTGCGTGCGCAGTCCGTAAAATTTTCTAGAAAGTCTTTTATGTGAAAAATGGATTAAAATATGAAATAGAGCCTTAAAACTCAACGGAGTTGACTTTGGTCAACATTTTGAGCAAACGGAACCGGATCAATATTTTGACAGTTCCAGTAGCTCCGTATCGTGATTCAGGACTTGGGCGTATGCCCGAAATTTAATTTGGAGGTCTCTAGCTCAAGTTATGACCATTTAACGGAAACTAGTAATTTAAAGGCTAAAGATTTCCAAATTTGACCACGGGGTTGACTTTTTGATATTGGAGCCGGAATCCGATTCTAGAAATTTGAATAGCTCCGTTATATTATTTATGACTTGTGTGACAAATTTGAAGTCATTCCGGATTCATTTAATATGTTTTGGGACGAGATTTGCAAATTAAAAAATTTAAAACTCAAAGTTCGAATCGGGGTGTGAATTATAATTTCAGCGTTGTTTGACGTGATATTAGACCCTGAGTAAGTCCGTATTATGATACGGGACTTGTTTGTATAATTGGTGGAGGTCCTAAGGGGCTCGAGTGGATTCCGGATGGTTAACGGATCAAAATTTGGATTTAAGGAAAAATCTGAAATTTTGGTCTTCTGGTGTAATCGCACCTGCGGTCAATTTTACGCAGAACCGGAATCGCACCTGCGGTCAAATTTCCGCAGAAGTAAAAATCGCACCTGCGGTCAATTTTCTGCAAAAGCGAAACCGCAGATGCGGTCAAATTTTCGCAGAAGCGGAAATCCTGGATAGAACACATAAAATCGGGTTTTAGCCATTTTTACTCATTTTTGAGTTTTGAGTCTCGGATTTTGGTGATTCCAAAGCGATTTTTCACGACTTTGAATTGGGTAAGTGTTCTATAACCAAAAGTATTATATTTCATAAATCCATGTCTATATTCATCATTTATTTCGGATTTAGATGAAAGAAATTGGAATTGTTTTATAAAATCTTCCAAAAACGAAAAATTTTAGATTTGAAGGTCCATTTGACATAGGAATTGGATAATTTTTGTATGGTTGGACTCGTCTCGGAATGGGTGTTCGGATTTTGTAAGTGTTTTTGAGATTTGAGATGTGGGCCCCACTGTCGATTTTTAAAATGAATTTCGGATTTTAATCCGAAAATTAGTAAATTCATATGGAATTAATTCCTACAATTTGTATTGAATATATTGAATTGTTTATGACTATATTTGAGGATTTCGGACACTAATTCGCGAGACAAGGGTATATTGGAAACTTGAAATTTGATTTCGAAGCGAGGTAAGTATCGTGGTTAACCTTGACTTGAGGGAATAGAACCCTTAAATTATTTGCTATGTGAAATGTATGTGAACGATGTATAGGCGAGGTGACGAGTGTCTATACGTCATCAAATTAATTGTTTGCCTACTTACTTGAAAAATCATAAATTGTTTTAAATCATGAATTAATTGGTATAATAATTATTTCTCTCCTATTCTTTGTCAAATATTAATCCTTGAATTCTTGCATTAATTGTTACATGCTATTTGAATTATGTTTCTTAATTGCTATTTGATATTTAGCATATTAAATATTAAACTGCCTATTTTCTCTATGATTTCCATAATAACTTGCTATTTGTCATTGTTTGTTTCATAATTAAATCATAATTATTGTATGCTTGTTGTCTTATAATTTTATATTAACTGTTGCATTTATTGGAAAAATTTCTTATATAAGAATTGGTAAATGAATATATTGGAGGAGCGGGTTGTACACCGCAACAGTCTTGAATTGGTAAATGTATATATAGTGGAGAAGCGAGTTACACGCCGCAACAGAATTGATCGAAATGAATATATTGGAGGATCGGGTTGCACACCGCAACAGACTTATTAAAAATTCCATATTGAAGGATCGGGTTGCACACCGCAACAGACTTATTAAAAGTCAATATTGGAGGATCGGATTGCACGCCGCAACAGACTTATTTAAAAGTCTATATATATACTTGATTGAAATAAATATATGACAGACTTGATTAAAAGGAATATATTGGGAGAGAGAGTTGCACGCTGCAACAGAATTGAATGTGAATATATTGTGAGAGCGGGTTGCACGCTGTAACAGAATTGATGAAAATGATAATTGGTTATGACTGCTGAATTGGCTTCAATTATTATAAATAAATAACCTGATTTATTTCTATTATTTGTTGTTGTTACTAATATTGCGTACAAGTTAATATAAGTGAACTGCCTTAGCCTCGTCACTACTTCGTCGAGATTAGGCTCAGCATTTACCAGTACATGGGGTCGGTTGTACTGATACTACACTCTGCACTTCTTGTACAGATTTCGGAGTTGGTCCCAGCGGCGTACCATAGACTTGCTCGGATTTCAGCTACTTAAAGGAGACTTGAGGTATAATTGCACGACGTTCGCAGTTCTGAAGTTCCCGTCTACTTTACTTTAGCTGTGTGTTTGTTTCCAAATAGCTTTATTTTATTCATACCTTTATTTGTATTATTCTAGAAGCTCGTGCACTTGTGACACCAATTCTGGAATGTATTTAGACACCGTTGTTTTTAAGGATTATTCATTACATTTCAGACTTTACTTTCGCATTTGTTCTTTGTTATTAATAAATTTAAAAATTATTTTAAAAATGGATAATATTATTCTAACGTTGGCTTGCCTAGCAAGTGAAATATTAGGCGCCATCACGGTCCGAAGGTGGCAATTTCGAGTCGTGACAGTTGGTATCAGAGCACTAGGTTACATAGGTCTCACGAGTCACAAGCAAGCTTAATAGAGTCTGAAGGATCGGTACAGATACGTCTGTACTTATCTCTCATAGGCTATGAAGTTTAGGAACAATAACACTTCTTTCTTATTTTGTCGTGCGATTTTATTCTATCATCGATGATTGAACCATTCTACTCTTATTCTCTCGCAGATGGTGAGAACACGTAAGACCTCTATCGATGGACAGGGACCAGAATCCCCGGTGGCAACTATGGCCAGGGGTAGAGGTCGAGGCCGAGGTCATGCTAGAGGCCGAGGCAGAGACCGAGGTAGAGCTCAGTCCAGAGCTCGAGCAGCTGCACCTGTTGTAGAACCTCAGGTGGACCTTTAGGAAGAGTTTCCAGTTCAGAATGTACCAGTTGGACCAATTCAGGTCCCGGAAGGATTCATAGCCACTCCAGTACTTGAGCACGCTCTAGTCCATTGGGTGAGTCTTATGGAGGGCGTGGCCCAGGATGGTACATTTCCAGTGGCACCAGCTGTCTCACAGGCTGGGGGAGGAGCACAAACTCCCACTACTCCCACTACTCCCGCTCCGGAGCAGATGGCTCCCCAGAATCAGGCTCCAATAGCCCCGCCAGTTGGAGTAGTTCAGCCAGTTATTGCGGCTCAAACTGATGATAGGCCCGCCATGTCTTTTGAGGCCTTATTGAGACTGGATAAGTTTACAAAGCTCTTTCCAATTCACCTCAATGGTACACCTTCTGAGGACCCACATGATTATATTGAATGCTGCTACCAGGTGCTACGGAACATAGGTATAGTTGAGACCAATGGTGTTGATTTTTCTGTATTTCAGATGACAGGTTCCGCCAAGAGGTGATGGAGAGATTATACATTAACAAGACCAGTTGGATCGCCTGCACTTATCTGGGAGAAGTTCTCTCAGCTATTCATGGAGAAGTTCCTTCCTATCACACTAAGAGAGGAATTCCGCAAGCAATTTGAGCGTCTATAGCAGGGCAGTATGACTGTTACTCAGTATGAGTCCCGTTTTGTGATTTGGACCGTCATGCTCTCCTTTTACTACCTACTGAGGGAGAGAGAGTGAGGAGGTTTATTGAGGGACTCACTCACCCTATCAGGCTTCAAATGGCCAAGGAGACCGGAAGTGAGATTTCTTTTCAGGCGGCTGCTAATGTCGCAAGGAGGATCGAGATGGTTCTTGCACAAGAGGGAGGGCAGAGGTCTCATAAGAGGCCTCGTCAGTTCGGTGGTTTCAGTGGTGCCTCGTCTGGAGGCAGGGGTAAATTTGGTACGGGTCATCCTCCCAGACCGTTTCATTCAGCACTTCATGTATCTCACAATGCTTCAGGGAGTCACGGTCCTATTATGTCGTACTATGGGCAACTAGCATTTAGTGCACATTTAGCTCCTATCAGTGCACCACCACTCCAGAGTTACTACAGCGGCTATCCGGCCCATCTGGGTCAGCTTCAGCTTCAGCAGCCACGACATCATGATGGGTGTTATGAGTGCGGGAACATTGGTCACATCAGGAGGTATTGCCCTAGATTGGAAAGTAACAGATCTCGGCAGGATTCTCATTCCATCATACTGACATCGGTTGCTTCACCGCTTACTCAGCCAGCTAGAGGTAGGGGTCAAGCAGCTAGAGGTGGAGGTCATGCCATTAGAGGTGGAGGTCAGGCCATTAGAGGTGGAGGCCAGACCGTTAGAGGTGGAGGCCAACCAGTTAGAGGTCGTCCTAGAGACGCAGTTCAGAGTGGTGGGGCTCAGCCCCGATTTTATGCTTTTCCAGCTAGTCCTGAGGCCGAGTCATCTGATGGTATGATCACAGGTATTATTCTAGTTTGCCATAGAGATGTTTCAGTTCTATTTGATGCAGGATCTACTTATTCCTATGTGTCCTCCTATTTTGCTTCATATTTGGTTGTGCCTTGTGATTCTCTGAGTGCTACTGTGTATGTATCTACATCAGTGGGAGACTCTGTTGTAGTAGATCATGTCTATCATTTGTGTGAGGTCATTATTGGTAGTCTTGAGACTAGTGTGGATCTTCTACTTCTTGATATGGTAGATTTTAATGTCATCTTGGGTATGGATTGGCTGTCACCTTATCATGCTATATTGGATTGTCATGCCAAGACAGTGACTCTAGCCATGCCGGGGTTACTTCGGTTAGAGTGGAAAGGAACTCTTGGTCATTCTACCAGCAGGGTAATTTCTTATATGAAAGCTCGGCGTATGGCCGAGAAAGGGTGTCTTGCCTATTTGGCTTATATTCGCGATCCCAGTGGGGATGTTCCTTCTATGGACTCAATACCAGTTGTTCGTGAATTTCCAGAAGTATTTCCTGCAAATCTGCTGGGGATGCCACCCGACAGAGATATTGACTTTTGTATTGATTTGGCTTCGGGCACTCGGCCCATTTATATTCCACCATATCGTATGGCCCCGCCGGAGTTGAAAGAATTGAAAGAGCAGTTACAAGACTTGCTTGATAAGGGATTTATTAGACCTAATATCTCGCCCTGGGGTGTACCAGTATTATTTATAAAGAAGAAAGATGGCTCTAAGCGGATGTGTATAGATTATCGACAGTTAAACAAGGCCACTGTCAAAAACAAATATCCGTTGCCAATAATTAATGACTTATTTGATCGGCTTCAGGGTGCTAAGGTATTTTCGAAGATTGATTTGAGGTCTTGTTACCATCAGTTAAAGATTAGGGCATATGATATCCCTAAGACAACTTTTCGGAATCAGTATGGGCATTACGAATTCCTAGTGATGTCATTTGGGTTGACAAATGCCCCAGCAACATTTATGGATTTGATGGATCGGATGTTCAAGCCCTATTTGGATTCTTTTGTGGTTGTATTCATTGATGATATCTTGATTTACACCAGCAGTCGAGAGGAACATGAGTAGCATCTTCGGAGTGTGCTTCAGACTTTGAAGAATAATCAGTTATATGCCAAATTTTCAAAATGTGAGTTTTGGTTAGACTCAGTTGCATTTTTGGGGCATGTTATATCAGCAGAAGGCATAAAGGTGGATCCTAAGAAGATAGAGGCTGTTCAGAATTGGCCTAGACCTACTTCAGTTACAGAGATCCGGAGTTTCCTGGGTTTCGTAGGTTATTATCGTCGGTTCGTGGAAGGGTTTTCATCCATAGCAAGCACATTGACCAGACTAACCCGTAAGGGTGTCCCATTCAGATGGTCAGACGAGTGTGAGTTGAGCTTTCAGAAGCTCGAGACTGCTTTGATTACGGCGCCAGTGTTGGTATTACCCACAGGTTCAGGATCGTATACGGTATATTGTGACGCATCTCACATTGGGCTTGGTGCGGTATTAATGCAAGATGGCAAGGTAATTACATATGTGTCACGGTATTTGAAAGTTCATGAGAAGAATTATCATGTCCATGACTTAGAATTGGAAGCCATTGTTCATGCGCTAAAGATTTGGAGGCATTACCTCTACGGTGTCTCGTGTGAGGTATTTACTGATCATCATAGCCTTCAGTATCTGTTCAAACAAAAGGATCTTAATTTGAGGCAGATAAGATGGTTGGAGTTGTTGAAAGACTATGATATCACCATTTTGTATCACCCCGGAAATGCCAATGTGGTGGCCGATGCTTTGAGTAGAAAGGCTGTAAGTATGGGCAGTCTTGCGTATATTCCGGTTGGTGAGAGGCCATTAGCTGCAGATGTTCAAACTTTGGATAATCAGTTCGTGAGGTTAGATGTTTCAGAACCTAGTCGGGTTCTGGCTTGCACAGTCGCTCGGTCTTCTTTATATGAGCGTATCAGAGAGAGGCAGTATGATGATCCTCATTTACTTGTCCTTAAGGACACGTTGCGGCACGGTGATGCTAAACAGATTGATGTGGGGGAAGATGGAGTTCTGCGAATGCAGGGTCGTATTTGTGTGCCTAATATGGATGGGCTTCGTGAATTAATTCTTGAAGAGGTACACAGTTCCAGGTAATCTATTCATTCAGGTACCGCCAAAATATATCAAGATTTGTGGCAATATTATTGGTGGAGGAGAATGAAAAAGGATATAGTTGCATATGTAGCTCGGTGTCTGAATTGTCAGCAAGTTAAGTGCGAGCATCAGAGACCCAGTGGTTTGCTTCAGAAGTTAGTAATTTTTGAGTGGAAGTGGGAGCGTATCACTATGCATTTTGTTGTTGGGCTCCCACGGACTCAGAGAAAATTTGATGCAGTTTGGGTCATAGTGGACAGGTTGACCAAGTCAACACATTTCATTCCAGTGGCAGTTACATATTCTTCAGAGAGGTTAGCTGAAATTTACATTCGTGAGATTGTCCGCCTTCACGATGTGCCAGTGTCTATTATTTTAGATCGAGGTACGCAGTTTACCTCACATTTTTGGAGGGTTGTACAACGTGATTTAGGCACGCGGGTGGAGTTGAGTACAATATTTTATCCACAGACAGACGGATAGTCAGAGCGCACTATTCAGATATTGGAAGATATGCTTCGCGCTTGTGTTATAGACTTTGGAGGTTCTTGGGATCATTTTTTGCCACTTGCGGAGTTTGCTTATAATAATAGCTACCAGTCGAGCATTCAGATGGCTCCATATGAGGCATTATATAGAAGATGATGCCATTCGCCAGTTGGCTGGTTTGAACCGGGAGAGGCTCGGTTATTGGGTACCGATTTGGTACAGGATGCCTTGGATAAGGTCAAGATTATTCAGGATCGACTTCCCACAGCTCAGTCTAGGAAAAAGAGTTATGTCGACCATAAAGTTTGTGATATTTCATTCATGGTTGGAGAAAGAATATTACTCCGTGTTTCACCTATGAAAGGTGTAATGAGGTGCGGAAGAAAGGGCAAGTTGAGCCTTAGGTATATCGGACCCTTTGAAATTCTTGAAAGGGTGGGTGAAGTAGCCTACAGGCTTGCATTACCACCTAGTTTATCAGCGGTTCATCCGGTGTTTCATGTGTCTATGCTCCGAAAATATCATGGTGATCCGTCCCATGTGTTAGATTTCAGCTCAGTCTAATTGGACAAAGATTTGACTTACCAGGAGGAGCCTGTGGCTATTCTAGCCCGGCAGGTCCGGCAGTTGAGATCTAAGAGTTATCCTTCAGTTCGAGTGCAATGGAGAGATCAGCCGGTAGAGGCATCTACCTGGGATTCCGAGTCGGACATGCTGAGTAAATATCCACACCTTTTATCCAGCTCAGGTACTTTTTCTAACTCCGTTCGAGGACGAATGTTTGTTTTAGAGGTGGAGAATGTGATGACCCAAAATGTCATCTTTAAAATTAATAAATAATTCTGTATTCTAAGACCTCAAAAATCACTATTTATCATTCTTCGACTTGCGTGCGCAGTCCGTAAAATTTTTCGAAAAGTTTTTATGTGAAAAATGGACTAAATGTGAAATAGAGCCTTAAAACTCAAATGAGTTGATTTTGGTCAACATTTTGAGCAAACGGAATCAGATCAGTATTTTGACAGTTCCGGTAGCTCCGTGTCATGATTCGGGACTTGGGCGTATGCCCGAAATTTAATTTGGAGGTCCCTAGCTCAAGTTATGACCATTTAACGGAAACTAGTAATTTAAAGGCTAAAAATTTTCAAGTTTGACCACGGGGTTGACTTTTTGATATCGGAGCCGGAACCTGATTCTGGAAATTAAAATAGCCCCGTTATGTCATTTATGACTTGTGTACCAAATTTGAAGTCATTCCGGATTCATTTAATATATTTTGGCACGAGATTTGCAAATTGAAAATTTTAAAACTCAAAGTTTGAATCGGGGTATGAATTGTAATTTCAGCGTTGTTTGACGTGATATTAAACCCCAAGTAAGTCCATATTATGTTATGGGACTTGTTGGTTTAATTGGTTGAGGTCCAGGGGGGCTCGGGTGGATTCTGGATGGTTAACGGATCAAAATTTAGACTTAAGGAAAAATCTGAAATTTTGGCCTTCTAGTGTAATCGCACCTGCGTTCAATTTTCCGTAGAAGCGGAAATCGCCGATGCGGTCAAATTTTCGCAAAAGAGGAAATGCTGGACAGAACACATAAAATCGGTTTTAACCATTTTTCCTCATTTTTGAGTTTTGAGTCTCGAATTTTGGCGATTCCAAAGCGATTTTTTACGACTTTGAATTGGGTAAGTGTTCTATAACCAAAAGTGATTATATTTCATAAATCCATGTCTATATTCATCACTTATTTCGGATTTAGATGGAAGAAATTGGAATTTTTTATAAAATCTTCCAAAAAACGAAAAAACTTTAGATTTGGAGGTCCATTTGATATCAGAATTGGATGATTTTTGTATGGTTGGACTCGTCTCGAAATGAGTGTTCGGATTTCGTAAGTTTTTCCGAGATTTAAGACATGAGCCCCACTGTCGAATTTTAAAATAAATTTCGGATTTTAATCCGGAAATTAGTAAATTCATATGGAATTAATTCCTATAATTTGTATTGAATATATTGAATTGTTTATGACTAGATTTGAGGATTTCAGACACTAATTCGCGAGGCAAGGGTATATTGAAAACTTGAAATTTAATTTCGAAGCGAGGTAAGTGTCGTGGTTAACCTTGACTTGAGGGAATAGAACCCTTAAATTATTTGTTATATGAAATGCATGTG
The DNA here is from genome assembly GCF_000390325.3 of Nicotiana tomentosiformis. Taxonomy (NCBI): domain Eukaryota; kingdom Viridiplantae; phylum Streptophyta; class Magnoliopsida; order Solanales; family Solanaceae; genus Nicotiana; species Nicotiana tomentosiformis. Next base: position 28,260,766 of record NC_090818.1, read on the forward strand.
AACGACGTATAGGCGAGGTGACGAGTGTCTATATGTCGTCAAATTAATTGTTTGCCTATTTACTTGATTAATCATAAATTATTTTAAATCATGAATTAATTGTTGTAATAATTATTTTTCTCCTATTCTTTGTCAAATATTAATCCTTGAATTCATGCATTAATTGTTACATGCTATATGAATTATGTGTCTTAATTATTATTTGACATTTAGCATATTAAATATTAAACTGTCTATCTGCTCTCTAATTTTCATAATAACTTGCTATTTGTCATTGTTTATTTCATAATTAAATCATAATTATTGTATGCTTGTTGTCTTATAATTTTATATTAATTGTTGTATTTATTGGGGAAATTTCTTCTATATGAATTGGTAAATGAATATATTGGAGGAGCGGGTTGCACGCCGCAACAGAATTGATCGAAATGAATATATTGGAAGATCGGGTTGCACGCCGCAACAAACTTATTAAAAAGTCTATATTGGAGGATCGGGTTGCACACCGCAACAGACTTATTAAAAAGTCTATATTGGAGGATCGGGTTGCACGCCGCAACAGACTTATTAAAAGTCAATATTAGAGGATCGGATTGCACGCCGCAACAGACTTATTTAAAAGTCTATATATATACTTGATTGAAATAAATATATGACAGACTTGATTAAAAGGAATATATTGGGAGAGCGGGTTGCACGCTGCAACAGAATTGAATGTGAATATACTGTGAGAGCGGGTTGCACGCTGTAACAGAATTGATAAAAATGATAATTTGTTATGACTGCTGAATTGGCTTCAATTATTATAAATGAGTTACATGATTTATTTCTTTTATTTGTTGTTGTTACTAATATTGCGTACAGGTTAATGTAAGTGAACCGCCTTAGCCTCGTCACTACTTCATCGAGGTTAGGCTCAACACTTACCAGTACATGGGGTCGGTTGTACTGATACTACACTCTGCATTTCTTGTGCAGATTTTGGAGTTGGTCCTAGCGGCGTACCATAGTCTTGCTCGAATTTCAGCTACTCAGAGGACACTTGAGGTATAACTGCACGACGTTCGTAGTTCTGAAGTTCCCGTCTACTTTTTTTTAGCTGTATGTTTGTTTCCAAACAACTTTATTTTATTCAGACCTTTATTTGTATTGTTCTAGAAGCTCGTGCACTTGTGACACCAATTCTGGGATGGTTTTTAGACACCGTTATTTTTAAGGATTATTCACTACATTTCAGACTTTACTTCCGCATTTGTTCTTTGTTATTAATAAATTTAAAAATTATTTTAAAAATGGATAATATTATTCTAACGTTGGCTTGCCTAGCAAGTGAAATGTTAGGCGCCATCACGGTCCGAAAGTGAGCATTTCGTGTCGTGACAGTTGGAGCCTGATTCTGGGAGTCATCTGTTCCAGAGCAGGAGTAGTGGGAGTTTGTGCTCCTACCCTAGCCTGTGAGACGGCTGGTGCCACTGGAAATGTACCATTTTGGGCCACGCCCTCTATAAGACTCACCAAACAAACTAGAGCGTCCTGAAGTACTAGAGTAGCTATGAACCCTTCCGGAACCTGAACTGGTCCAACCGGTACAGTCCAGACTGGAACCTCCTCTTGAAGGTCCACTTGAGGTTCTACAACATGTGTTGTTGCTCGAGCTCTAGACTGAGCTCTACCTCTGCCTCTGCCTCTACCTCGGCCTCTAGCACGACCTCGGCCTCGACCTCTACCCCTGGCCATAGATGCCACCGGGGGTCCCGGTCCCTGTCCGTCGGTAGATGAATTACATGTTCTCTCCATCTGCGAGAGAATAAGAATAAAACGGTTCAATCATCGATGATAGAATAAAATCGTACGACAGAATAAGAAAGAAGTGATATTGTTCCTAAACTCTGTAACCTCTGGAAGATAAGTACAGACGTTACCGTACCGATCCTTCATACTCTACTAAGTTTGTTCGTGACTCGTGAGACCTATGTAACCTAGTGCTCTGATACCAACTGTCACGACCCGAAATTCCAACCTTCGGGGGCATGATGGAACCTAACATTTCACTTGCTAGGCAAGCCAACGTTAGAATAATATTAGCCATTTTAAAATAATTTTAAATTAATTAATAGCAAAGAAATAAATGCGGAAGTAAAGTGTGAAATGTAGTGAATAATCCATAATAATAGCGATGTCTAAATACCATCCCAGAATTGGTGTCACAAGTGCACGAGCTTCTAGAGTGATACAAATTAGGGTCTCAATAAAATAAAGCTGCCTGAAAGCAAACACACAGCTAAAATAAAGTAGACGGGGACTTCAAAACTGCGGATGCTATACAATTATACCTCAAGTCTTCTCTGGGTAGCTGAAATCCGAGCAAATCTATGGTATGCCGCTGAGACCAACTCCAAAATCTACACAAGAAGTGCAGAGTGTAGTATCAATACAATCGACACCATGTACTAGCAAGTGCCGAGCCTAGCCTCGACGAAGTAGTGGCGAGGCTAAGGCAGGTCACTTACATTAATATGTACGCATTAATAGTAATAACAACAATAATAGAAATAAATCAGATAACTCATTTTAACAGTTGAAGCCAACTCAGCGGTCATAACCAATTATTATTTTTATTAATTTCCGTTACGGCATGCAACCCGATCCCATTATATCTTTTTAATCAATTCTGTTGCGGCGTGCGACCCGCTCCTCCAATATATATTCATTTCAATTAATTTTGTTGCGGTATGCGTGGCGTGCAACCCGCTCCTCCAATATATATTCATTTCAATCAATTCTGTTGCGGCGTGCAACTCGCTCCCCCAAAATATATTCATTTACCAATTCTATTTTAATAAATGCAACAATTAATATAAAATTATAAGACAACAAGCATACAATAATTATAATTTATTTATGAAACAAACAATGACAAGTAGAAATTAATTACAGAAATCAGGGAGAAAATAGGTATTTTAATATTTAATATGCTAAATGTCAAATAACAATTAAGACACACAAGTCAAATAAGCATGTAACAATTATTGTAGGAATTCAAGAATTTATATTTGACAAGGAATATGAGTGAAATAATTATTATAACGATTAATTCGTGTCTTAAACAATTTAAGATGTTTAAATAATTAAACAAATAATTAATTTGACAAAGTATAGCCACCCGTCACCTTGCCTATACATCGTTACACATGTAATTCATATAGCAAATAATTCAAGGGTTCTATTCCGTCAAGTCAAGGTTAACCACGACACTTACCTCGCTTTGCAACCAAATTTCAAGAATCCAATAAACCTTTGCCTCGCGAATTCGTGTCCGAAGTCCTCAAATCTAGTCATAAACAATTCAATATACTCAATACAAATCGTAGGAATTAATTCCATATGAATTTACTAATTTTTCGGATTTAAATCCGAAATTCATCTTAAAAATCGACAGTGGGGTCCACGTCTCGAATCTCAGAAAAACTTACGAACTCCGAACAGCCATTCCGAGATGAGTCCAACCATACAAAAATTTATCAAATTTTGATGTCAAATGGACCTTCAAATCTAAAATTTTTGTTTTTGAAAATTTTTACAAAAATTCCAATTTTTTCCATCTAAATGAGAAATAAATGATGAATATAGACATGGATTTATGAAATATAATCACTTTTAGTTATAGAACACTTACCCAATTCAAGGTCGTGAAAATTTCCTTCGAAATCGGCCAAATCCGAGACTTAAAACTTAAAATGAGTAAAAATGATGACTTTCGAATTTATGGGCTCTGCCCAATCTTTTGCCGCATCTTCGGACAAAATTCCGCACATGCGGACTCGCATCTGCGCAATGGTTGGCCCAGCGTGTGTCCGCATCTGCGGAACTTGAGCCGCATTTGCGACTACGCAGATGCGCATGAAGGAGCCGCAGAAGCGGTGCCTTCCGCATTTGTAAAGGCCGAGCCACAGAAGCGGTGCCGCACCTGCACTCCAAAAGTCGCAGGTGCGAAATACTAGAACCAGAACTCGTAGTTTTTGCAAAAATTATCTGAAACATGTCCGGAACTCACCCGAGCCCCTCGGGACCTAATCCAAATATCCCAACAAGTCCCGTAACATAATACGGACTTACTCAGGGTCTCATATCACGTCAAACAACGCTGAAATTACAATTCACACCTCGATTCGAACTTTTGAGTTTTCAAACTTTTCAATTTACAAATCTTGTGCTGAAACATACTAAATGAATCTGAAATGACTTCAAATTTGGCACACAAGTCATAAATGACATAACAGAGCTATTTCAATTTTCAGAATCTGATTCCGGCTCCGATATCAAAAAGTCAACTCCGTGGTCAAATTTGAAAATGTTTAGCCTTTAAATGCTCATAACTTGAGTTAGGGACCTCCAAATTAAATTTTGGGCATACTCCCAAGTTTTAAATCACGATACGGACCTACCGGAACTGTCAAAATATTGATCCGGATCCGTTTGCTCAAAATATTGACCAAAGTTAACTCGGTTGAGTTTTAAGGCTCTATTTCATATTTTTAATCAATTTTTCATATAAAAACTTTTCGGAAAATTATATGGACTACGCACGCAAGTCGATGAATAATAAATAGTATTTTTCGAGGTCTTAGAACACAGAGATAATTATTAAATTTAAAGATGACATTTTGGGTCATCACACAAAACAGTCATTTAATTATTCTTCTAATATTTAGAAAAATATATTTAATTATTTTTAATATTTAAAAAGAAAAAATAATTATTTTTTAATATTTATGACTTCTTTCCATCCTTTACCTAAAATCACAATGCGTAGGAAGAAAAATTGATGTTTATCGAAAACTTCGAAGGAAAAAAAAAAACCTTTGACCAGTTTCCTCTTCATTTTTGCCAACCAAACGTTAGCCTTAAGATTCATATGTACTTGCATCTTACACCACTACAAAATTACATAGCTTGAGAATATAATTCCTACAAATAATTTAATTTTCTCAAATTATCCCTAAAATGTTTAACAATTCTTAATTTAAATAGAAACTAAATATACGGAGTTCAAATAGTCCAATATGAAATGTAAAGTAAAATAATTGAATTACATGTTGAAAAAGAAAATTGAATATTCCTAAAATGCCCAACGTAAATAAAGAAAAAGTATAAAACAAATTCCAAAATTCCAGTCATAAATAAAATAGTTTTTCAAGAAGGAATCAAATTTTCTTCAATTCCTAAAATCCTAAGTTAAATAAAATAAAAAAATATCTTTTCAAGAAGGATTAAAATTATTGTCAATCCTAAAATTTTCTAACATAAAAGAGAAAATTATATACCTTATTAAAAAAGAAATTCTAGCTTATTTTGTATGAGCTAATAAACAAATACTACAAAATTCATGTACCGGAATTTCAATAAAGCATATGAGGGTTGAGGATTTTTGTGAGGTGTTCGTTATATAATTAGCTAACATAGAATCAATATTCATCATATTTAGGAATTTTTATTTATTTTTTTAAATTTTTATTTTATAATTCATAAATATTTTGTATTTTAAATAATTTTAATTCATGGTACGAGGTATATGTGCAGAATACGTACCATAAAACTAGTATCTAAAATTGGAGAGGCTGATAATTAATATCAAGTCACTGACTTTTGGTGACGTCATTTTGAAGTGACCACTTTTAATAAGAACATGGAAAAATTCTCTTAAAGTGACCACTATTGTCTGTGATTAATCAGCGTAATTATCTTCTTAGAAGTGAGACTATTCAGCCTTGCATCTTTTAATTTGATCACTCTCAAGTACGCCCTTCAGAGTTTGACAACAAACTATGCCTTTCTTTTCTTATGAACGAACTGCACGAAATAGGTTAGTCATTATTCATATATAACACCTATGGATTTACGGAACACACTAATTTTGTTCTAACTTTATATATATATATATATATATATATATATATATATATATATATATATATATATATAAAGAAATTTACTAAGTATTTATAAATTAAATATTTTATTATGAATCAAATTATTATTGTATATTAACTTGATATCATCATGTGTATGAATTTCATATTGTGAATAAAAATGCTTGGAAAAACTCTTAGATATATATTTAGTTAGAGCAAGGCCTAAGGTGAAGCCACTAAGGCCGCTGCTTTAGGCCCCAAATTTGGGGGTCTCGTTTTTAGCAAAAATAAGTTATATGCTTATAGTTTTGGTTTTTCTAAATATTGAGAAGATGAATTTAAGAAAGACATAAATATACTTTATGAAGTTCTACATGTATAGAACCTTTAGACCTGAATTTTATCATTAACAGTATAAGATGGAGAGTGCAGACACCATAGTAAGTAAATTAAGTTCCTTTCTCATTTTTCACGCCTTCGTTTCTTATGCCAATGTCGTTGAACACCATTAATTGATTTGAAGGTTCTTATTATCCATTACATTGCTTAACCAAAAAAAAAAAAAAAAATCACCACTGAAATATAGAAATCGGATTTGATAATAATGTTGTAATTTATAGAAAGAATTTTTTTTGATGAGAATGTTGATAATCACAAAGTCTCTTCAAGAATTTATTTTTGCTTAAAGTTGATTACTTCTTATATGTAGTATAGACCAAGTCAAGTTCACTTTAGAATAGATTTAAACAATTTGAAGCGTATGTTCTTCAATATTTTTTAAAACGTAATAGTCACTCTAATATTTATGATTTATACTTATTTTCTGAATTAAAAATATTAAATAATTTAGACTTACCTAAGAACAACAATGTCTTAAGAAATATTAAACGAATTAACCATAGTATCAATTGAAAAATAATAATTAGAAGAAATAGATTGTATTAAAAACTAACTTTAGAAACTCACAAAGCTAAAAAAATAAACTTCAAAAAAATTAAAATTTTCTTTTTAATTTTAAGGCCCCATTAAATTTTGACTTTAGCCCTAGTGTGGTTGAGCCGCCTAAGTTAGAGCTACTTTGTCCAAGTGTTTTGAAAAGTTATTCGATCCAGACCTATATAAGTGCAACTTTTCGGTGTTCTAATCCTAATTCTTGGCTAGCATCTTAATTCCTTTAGTTGAATTTATTTGGATAAGATGGATCCACTTTTTGGGTCTTTATATGGTCAACAACAATAATAAGTTAGCGTGATCTCATAAGTGGGATATAGGGAGAATAGAGTGTATACAGACCTTACTCCTGCCTTTAAGAAGGCGCAAAAAGGTTATTTCCGGAAGATCCTCGGCTCGGGAAGGGAAAAGGGGAGGGGCAATAAAAAACAAACCGATCTAACAACAGAAGCGAAAATACAAAAATAGCAATAGGTAATGCAATCAGAAAACCGAAACCAAGACAGCAACAAGTAGCAACAGAAGTCTAAGGATACGAAAAAAATACGAAAAACACCGAGTGGTGAATCAAAGCTACTCTTACAAACAAGGACGACACTCGGCTACCTAACCCTTAACCTTGATTCTTAACCTCCACTCTTTCTTATCCATGGTCATGTCCTAAGTAAGCTGGAGCAACGCCATATTTTTCCTAATCACCTCTCCCCAATACTTCTTCGGTCTGCCTCTATGTAATGACCCAGCCAGTCGTTTTAAAAATTATAGCCTTGTTTTCCTATTTACTGCTAATTCTGTACTTTATAACTAATATATGACTTGCTGGAGTAATTGATTTAGGTCCGGTGAGATTTTGGAATGAATTGGAACACTTAGTTCCAAGTTTTAAAGCTTAAGTTCAAATAGTGACCGGATATCGACTTGTATGTAAACGACTCCGGAATACAATTTTGATGATTCCAACAGCTCCGTATGGTAATTTTGGACTTAGGAGCATGTCCAAAATTTTATTTAGAAGTCCGTAGTTAAATTAGGCTTGAAATAGTTAAAATAGAAATTTAAGTTTGGAAGTTTGATCGGGGAGTTGACTTTTTGATATCGGGATCGGAATCCAGTTCTGAAAATTTTCATAGCTCCGTTATATCATTTATGACTGGTGTCCAAAATTTGAGCTCAATCAGACTTGATTTGATAGGTTTCGACATCGAATGTAAAAGTTGGAAATTCTTAAGTTTCATTAAGCTTGAATTGGGGTGTGATTTATGATTTTAGTGTTGTTTGATGTGATTTGAGGTTTCAAATAAGTTCGTATGATGTTTTAGGACTTGTTGGTGTATTTGGTTGAGGTCCCAAGGGTCTCGGGTGAGTTTCGGATGGTTAACGGATCAAAAGTTGGACTTAAACAGCTGCTGCAAAAGCTGCTGCAATATTTTCTGCTGGAAATTCGGTGGTAGAAATTGAAGGCCAAAAATCGAGGCCTAGGATCGAAGGCCGAAAATCGAGGCCTAGGATCAAGGCCGAAGACCGAGGCCTAGGATCGAAGGCCGAAGATCGAGGCCCAGGATTGGGGCCTAAGATCGAGGACGAGGATCAAAGGCCGAGGGCCGAGGGTAGCCTGGACAGAACTGTGAGTTACAAAGCAGGGGACTTCGTCCCATTTTTTATTTTTGATAAATTGGAGCTTCGGAGAGGCGATTTTTGGGAGATTTTTAGAGAAAATATCAGGGTAAGTGTTCTTAACTAAATTATAGTTAGATTACCCGAATCCATCATTTGTTTTCACCATTTAATTAGTGTTTTGAAATTAAAATTTGGGAAAATTTTAGAAACCTCAAAGAAATGAATTTTTGAGATTTCGGTGTCGATTCGAAGTCGCATTTGAGTGAAACTGGTATGGTTGGACTCGTAATTGAATGGATTGTCGGATTTTGTGAGTTTTTTCGGATTCCGAGATGTGAGCCCTACAGTCGATTTTTGAGTTAAATTCGAATTTTATTGAAAAATATAGTATTTTCTTATGAAATTAATTCCTATAATTTTTGTTGACTGTATCAAATTATTTTGGCTAGATTCGAGTTATTCAGAGTTGGATAATCGAGGAAAAAGCCTACTAGTATATTAAATTGGAGCAAGTCGAGGTAAGTGACTTGTCTAACTTTGTGTGGGGGAAATTTTTCCTAGGATTAGTATTGATATGATAATTGTAATGTGTTGAAAGTCGTGTACACGAGGTGATGAGTGTGTACACGGGCTAAATGTGAAAGATTATATTTTTAAATTGTGTAGATCACTGTTGCATATTAATTAAATTATTTTATCTTGTTATATTTTTCATCATTGATCAGATTTATATAATTTAAATTTGCTTGACCTTCTCCTGCTAATTGTTTTTACCTGTTTGCTGAATATTTTGTGAGATTTTTGTACTCATTATGATAGAGCCGTGAGCTCTTTATTTTGAAAAAAATATTATTATTGATTTATTTTGGCATGAGCCGTGAGCTCTTTATTGTGAAAAAATATTGTTGTTGATTTATTTTGGCAAGTTAAATTATTTGGGCACTTGAGGTGCACATTATGATATATTGTGATATTGATACGTATGCGGTGGTATAAGGTCTGGGTGTTGAAACGCATGCGGTGAGATAAGGGTAGCTTGATACGCGTGGCTAGTAGGAAAACTACTAGAAGTCATGCGGTATGATAAGGGTGGCTAAAATGCGGGATGCTATTTCGGGAAAAATATTTTCTTTAAAATTAAATATGAAGGTTCCCGCGGTGATATAAGAAAATGAGATATTGTGAATTTATTTATGATTTGGGACTACGAGGCAGTACCTCGGGAGTGCCCTTGTTGATATTTATTATGGCTGCAATTGCCTTTGATTATTGTTCTGATTTTCTTAAAGTTGAAAAGAATTCTGTTTTGTTTCCGCGAGGTATTATTTGTCGTTATTTTGCGTAGTTAAATGGCGACATACTACTTACTTGATTCATTTTCATTGTCATTTCATTTTTATTATATTATTAAACATTTCACCTTGTATTTTATTATTCCAATAGGGCCTAGCCTGACCTCGTCACTACTCTACCGAGGTTAGGCTTGGCACTTACTGGGTATCGTTGTGGTGTACTCATACTACGCTTCTGCACATCTTTTTGTGCAGATCCAAGTACATCATACCAGTCCAGACATCAGTGAGCTACCCGTGTACGGAGATTTCGAGGTATATCTGCCAGCGTCCGCAGACTTCGGAGTCCCCTTCTATCCTTGTTATGTTATTTTCTTATTTTCTCTAGACTCTGATATATAGAGACATTGAGGATAAATTCTTAGAAGCTTGTGACTTATTTCTATCGGGTTTTGGGAGTTATAATTGTGTGAGTTTGTATATTTATTTATTTCATATTTCTATTTTTATTCCGCATTGAGAGGCTTACCTAGTCTTAGAGACTAGGTGCCATTACGACATCCTATGGAGGGGAATTTGGGGTCGTGACACTCTACCTCTCCGTTGGCCCTCCAATGCGAGCCTCTCACACCTCCTCACCGGAGCATTAGTGTCCCTCCTCTTCACATGCCCGAACCATCTAAGTCTCGCCTCCCGTATCTTGTCCTTCACAGGGGTCACCCCACCTTGTCCCGGATAACTTTATTTCTAATTTTATCTAACCTAGTATGCTCGCATGTCCACCTCAATATCCTCATCTCAGCTAGCTTCATCTTCTGGACATGGGAGTTCTTGACTGGCCAACACTTTGACCACCGATCAATAGAACTTATCTTTAAGTTGCGGTAGCACGTTCTTATCACATGAAACACCGGAGACGAGCCTCCATTTCATCTATCCCGCCCCAATACGGTGTGTGACATGCTCGTTAATCTCCCCATTTTCTTGTATAATAGACCCAAGGTAATTGAAAGTTTCTCTCCTAGGGATGATTTGTAAATCAAGCCTCACGTCCTCATCTACATCCTGAGTCGCGCCACTAAACTTGCACTCTAAGTATTCTGTTTTGGTCCTGCTCAACTTGAAACCTTTAGACTCTGGGGTCTGTCTCCATACCTCCAACCTCTCGTTAACACCACATCGCGTCTCGTCAATCAGTACAATATCATCCGCAAATAACATGCACCATGGCACCTCCCCTTGAATGTAGCGCGTCAGCACGTCTATCGCTAGAGCAAACAGATGTGGGCTAAGGGCTGATCCCTGAAGCAACTCCATCATAATTGAAAAGTGTTCCGAGTTCCCTTCCATTGTCCTCACCCTAGTCTTAGCACCATCGTACATGTTCTTAATAGCCCTAATGTATACAACAGGGACGCCTCAAGCCTCCAAACATCTCCACAACACTTTCCTCGGCACTTTATCGTAAGCCTTCTCTAAGTCGATGAACACCATATGTAGATCCCTCTTTCTCTCTCTATACTGCTCCATCAACCTGCTAACAAGGTGAATAACGGTCTTTATATGGTCATGATTCAATAATTCACCGGCGATATATGGATTGAACATTTATGAAAAAATTAAGCGACATAGCATATATATATATATATATATATATATATATATATATATATATATATATATATATATATATATATATATATTTGTACTTTCAAAAAATTACCATTCGTAGTTATATTTTAATTTTATAGGAAATTCACATATAGGACATAAACAAGAGAGCAACAAGCTCTCGTGGCTTAGTTGGTTAGATCACATGTTTAGTTAGTGGAGGCCTTGAGTTCATCTCTCAACAAGAACATTTTATTTTTTTGTATTTATGTATTTCGCATTGGTTATACAGGTTGTATCCTTTATATACACCCCTGTATTTCGCTTGTTGAGCACTCTAAACTGTTGTGCTTTATAAAAATTCCTCTAATATTTACCTAGATAATCTTGATCATGCAAGGAAGGATTTATTAAGCTGCAATTCGTGTAAAACATAGATTAGATACAGAAGAGAGCCCGTGCACAATCTAAATTAATATCCCAACTATAGTAGCGAATTTTAATTAGTAAATGACCCTAGCTGAGACCAATAGTCAGAAATATGTGAAATAAAACATGTAAACATAAAAAATCTTGCTTCCAATAAACCTGACATGGATCTCCAATTCTGGAGAAAAACTTTAAAGTCCACCTTACTCATCACGAATTCTAGAAGAAGTCTTATATATATAGGCCCTATGTATATTATGCACAATATTCCACTTACATCCGAAAGGGACAGCCAAGACAACTAAGAAAACATTACTAGCATACACAGGATCTGGGATTTTCACTTAAAAAAAAAATTAAAATATTAAAATATAAATATATAAAGAAGCTAAAGAAATTTAACATCTATTATATATAACATACAATATATATATATATATATATATATATATATATATATATATATATATATATATATTCCGGAATCAGCTGTGCCATGCTAAGTCTAGCTTCATTAGCTAATTCATACTATATCCAACCTGCCGCTAACCTAGTCAAAATAATCATCATGTTAAAGAATATTTTCCCAAGCGCACCAATAATTGTTATTGGTTTTCAAATAGGACTTTCATGTTATTCATTTTTAAGAATTATTTCCTTTAGCTGGTCAAATAATTGTATACTTACGGTCAAAAACGTTGGCGCCAGTTAAATTGTGATACACATGTATATATGTACTTTTTAAGCTTATTAGTATCTATGCACATTAATAATAACACATGATGACTTAAATATATATATATTTACATGAAGGAACAATAAAATTTAAATAATAAGAGAAATTTTATATATAATAATACAACAATCATCTAGATGACTAAAAATATTGTTACATTAGCATAATACATTAATTCAAAATAAAAGGACATCATCAGAACTTACACAAATGATTAATTTTAGTCATGTTAAGTAGATAATTATGTATTGTAGTTTAAAGGTATCTAATGTGATGGCATCTTACCGAACACTTCTTTATAGACAATGTTTTTTTGTGTATGTTTCCTTCTAGTGTTTTGATTGCTCTGCCATAACCAGAACTCTTGTTATCGATATTGATATCTGTCTTGAAAGTGCAACATATAGTTCTTTATATAAGAAAATATATTGTTATAAATATAGTCCAATATTTAGGATGTTTGTCCTTGTACTTTATTTATTATAGCTATAAAATATAAACATACTAAAAATTATTTTCACACAAATTTAAAATGATATTCTTTAGTTTCGGAAGACGAAAGTTGAATTTGGGGATAAATACATACTTAGAAGCATATTGACCAGTATCATAAGTTCTGCATGTATGACGTTATTGCCAAAACTTTTATATACCATATGTGTACTACTACATAAGCTATTCAGCGGATCTAAGTTTTTAGTAGCATGACAGACATATTTTCTTCAAAATCAACCTATATGCAATGGAAGATCAATTTTAACTTAGTCTATTATATATATGGTGACATTAACATACGTAAGAAATAATAAACTTGACAACAAACATGTACGGTAGAAGGCCATTTGGTATTAAAGTATTTAACTATTCTTCTTAGTAGTAATTGTTGGTATCATATTCTGCTGAGTCAAAACTAAAAAATATTTTATTTTTACCATAAAACTTAGCAATCAACCTTTTATTTAGTTGATCAACATATTTATTTCTGCTAGCTAAGATAGCTCTTTAATTTCTATTATGTAATTTGCACAAATTACGTTTTAATCTAATAATGAAAATATTTTTCTTATTAAATACACTACTATTACCATTGTGGTTGATAACCAAGTATTTTAGAAGAACCAAATCATTTTTTATTGGATGCTCTTCTTCTTTTCCGACATGAAGCAAGAAGTCACTGAATATTGGATCTGTTCTTACTTTTATATTTCTTGCCATTTGAATATTTTTCATTTAAAGCCATAAGTATAATTTTGGTAAGCTAGTTTTTACAGTCTCTGCTTCCGTCAATTTTGGAACTACTGATAGTACTTGGCAGAAATCACCTCCCAAACTATTACTTTTCCACCAAACAGTTCATTGATATTCAATATATCTCTAAAACTCTTGGCAATTATTTCGATCATTTGACGCTTAGCCAAAACCGCTTCATCCCATGTTATAACTTTTGCTTTCCTTATAAATTTAGTACTATTGCCCTACTTTGATATATATGTGATGATTATTTCAGTTATTTGAAGAGGTATATCAAATCTAAAGTGAATTGTATGACCTCATAATAAAATCGTTGATGGTACACTACTTGTTTTTATTGCTAACAATATCATGCCTCTTGATCTAACATTTTCAAGTAATGCATGCTATATGAATATTATTTCGATTCCGCCAGAGGCATCTACAAAGGATGATCCCGCTATACCAGAATTGACTTTTTATAATATAGTCTTGAACGCTTATTTTTTGTTCAGGATTTAGCTTTGATTGTGCTTCCTCAAACACTTGCATGACCTTCTTAATATTATACTAATCTTTTTTACCTTGTAATCTATTTTTTTTAATCTCTAACACTCTTTTTATTGAATAAATTTATGTACCCTAAGATTTTTTTTAACTTAAAAAATAATTGTACTCATATGATGAATTTAAAAAATAATTTAATTGGATTCTCTTGCTAAATATAATTATAGGGGGATTAAGCTACTAAGCCATACTATGAAAGTTTGGGAGAGGGTGGTTGAAGTGAGGGTGAGGACCAGTGTGTCCATTTCTGAGAACCAGTTCGGTTTCATGCCGGGGCGTTCGACTATGGAAGCCATTCACATTGTGAGGAGATTGGTGGAGAGGTATAGGGAGATGAAGAAGGACTTGCACATAATGTTCATTGACCTAGAGAGAGCATATGATAAAGTCCCGAGAGAGGTGCTCTGGCGATGCTTGAAGGCTAAAGGGGTCCCGGTAGCCTACATTAGGGTGATTAAAGACATGTATGATGAAGCTAAGACTCGAGTTAGGGCAGTGGGAGGAGACTTGGAACACATTCCGATTATGATGGGCTTGCACCCGGGATCAGCTCTTAGTCCATTCCTATTTTCCTTGGCAATGGACGCATTGCCGAGACACATTCAAGGTGAGGTGCCATGGTGTATGTTATTTGCTGATGGCATAGTTTTAATTGACGAGACACAGGGTGGTGTTAACGAGAGGTTGGAGGTTTGGAGGCAGACCCTAGAATCTAAGGGTTTCAAGTTGAGCAGGACCAAGACGGAATACATGGAGTGCAAGTTCAGCAACGGTACCCAAGAAGGAGATATGGAGGTGAATCATGATACGCAAGTCATCCCCAAGAGAGGTAGTTTCAAGTATCTCGGATCTATAATATAAGGCAACAAGGAGATTGATGAAGATGTCATGCATTAAATCAGAGCAGGATGGATGAAGTTGAGGCTCACTTCCGATGTCTTGTGTGATTAGAATGTGCCCCTGAGCCTTAAAGGTAAGGTCTACAAGGTTGTAGTTAGACCGACTATGTTGTATGGAGCAGAGTGTTGGCCGATCAAGAACTCTCATACCCAGAAGCTAAAAGTAGCTGAGATGAGGATGTGTGGGCATACCCGGTTGGATAAGATTAGGAATGAAGTTATTCGGAAAAAGGTGGGAGTGACCCCTGTGGAGGATAAGATGCGGGAGGTGAGGTTGAGATGGTTCAGGCATGCTAAGAAGAGAAGTATAGAAAGGTATTAGGTTTACATGCTAACATGTAATATTATATATTTATACCCGAAAATAATTATACTAATAGAAGAATTTTTGAAGGAGAATTATAATAACCGGAGAATACTAATAGGAGAATTATATTAATAATTTTACTATAGAGTTTTGAATTGTTTGTAAATTTATTCACTAGTTTATTTAATCGAATGAGAAATATTTAGTGATTATATTTGCATTATCTGTGTTGGTTTAATTTTGTAATTCTTCTAAGTAATCGAGAGAGCTTCTTGAATTATTGATTAAACCAAGTTAGGAGAATATTCGATAGACGTTTTCCTAACGAGTAGTCCACTAATATGTTATTGCATATCTCTAGAGTGCTTCATATTAATTATTTCTATTGTAGAGTTCAGATTTAATCGAGAGAGGAATCTTGACCTTATGTTTAAGCTAATTATCGAGTGAATTCATAAGAATCATTAGAATATTAAAAATGAATTTTTACAGAGTTAGATCCGGAACAATTATCTTACACCTATCCTATCGTGACCCTTATTTCTCATTTTGCTTACAATCCGTTTTAGTTAAACTCTCACTCTCTGTGATCAAATCTAATAAGTAATAATCGTAATTTAGTAAATAATTGTAGTTAGTAATTGTTGAATTTTGACGATTAATGTGAACTAGTGTGAACATTTGAAGCCTCCTTTTAGGAAGAAATTGGTAGATGCATTTTTCATGCATTTACATTGCATGTTCACACTTAATATGATGTCATGCATGATATTATTAAGGCCATTTCTCTTCTATAAATAGCAAGGATTTTGTTCATTTGTATACATCTCTCACTTGCTTTCTTATCTCCTAACGCATTTGAATCTTCTTTCTCTCTTGTAGTATTTCACTTGTATTTTTGGAGTGAAATAAATTTGAGTTGATTGTGTCCGAGGACTTGGCAAAAATTAAATTTTGCCGAACCTCGTTAATTTCTGGTGTTCATTTTATTATTATCTTATTTACTATTTATTAGCTACCTTTAGATATAGTAGTTGTGATTTAATCACTCTCTATATATTCGGCTTCTGCAACAATTGGTATCAGAGCCAAGGTTCTATCTTAGTAAGCTCTGTGGTTGCAGCATAGTCTGAACTTCCACATCAGAAAAGAATTACTTTGGTGTTCTGTACTATCGGCAAATAAATAGTATCTATAGCAAAATGGGAGATAATAAAAATGAAGAGTCCACATCGGGTGTCAGTAATACGTCGTTGGCATCTTCGCTTATGACAAGAATTATGTCAAATGAGAAATTTGCAGTTGAAATTTTTGACGGGTTAGGATATTTCGGGATATGGCAAGCTGAGGTTCTTGATGTCCTTTTTAAACAAGGGCTAGATATTGCCATAGAAAAAAATAAACCAGACAATATCGGAGAAGGAGATTGGAAGATTATCAATCGCGTTGCTTGTGGTACCATTCGATCTTACCTCGCAAGAGAACAGAAGTATCCATACACAAAAGAAACTTCTGCAAGTAAATTGTGGAATGCGTTGGAGGATAAATTCTTGAAGAAAAACAGTCAAAATAAACTTTACATGAAAAAAAGACTGTTACGCTTCACATATGTTCCTGGTACTACAATGAATGATCATATCACCAGCTTTAATAAGTTGGCGATAGATTTGCAGAATATGGACGTGACTTTTAGTGATGGAGATATGGCCTTAATGTTATTAAGTTCACTTCCCGATGAGTACGAGCACCTCGAAACTACTCTACTTCATGGGAATGATGAAGTGTCTCTCAAAGAAGTTTGTTCTGCCTTGTACAGCTATGAACAAAGAAAGAGAGAAAAACAAAAGAGTGGAGAAGGAGAAGCACTGGTCGTGAGAGGTCGTTCTCAAAATCATATGAGAACGAAGAAAGGAAGATCCAAGTCAAGATCCAGACCCAGCAAAGATGAATGTGCCTTTTGTCGAGAAAAGGGGCATTGGAAGAAAGACTGTCCAAAGTTGAAAAACAAGGCCAAACCTAACAATGGAAAGGCTGTCATGGATTCAAATGTAGCTGATTGTGACGACTATGATTTCTCGCTAGTTACAACTGAGTCATCCAAACCATATGACATATGGCTGATGGATTCAGCTTGTAGCTATCATATGTGCCCCAACAAGGACTGGTTCGTTAATTTTCAAGAAGGAAAATGTGGAGTTATTCACACAGCAAATAACAATCCTCTTACCGCATATGGTATTGGTTCAATCCGATTAAGGAACCATGATGGATTGATCAGAACATTAATATATGTTCGATACGTACCGGAATTGAAGAAAAATCTCATTTCTGTAGGAGCCCTAGAGTCAAAGGGGCTCAAAGTCGTTGCAGAAAATGGGGTAATGAGAATATGCTCTGGTGCACTAGTGGTAATGAAGCGAAACCGGCGAAATAATAACATGTACCACTATCGCGGTAGTACAGTTATTGGGACAGCAACAGTGACATCCAGTGATAACAAGGAAGCAGAAGCAACCAAGCTATGGCACATGCGCTTGGGACATGCTGGAGGAAAATCCTTAAAGATTTTATCAGATCAAGGATTGTTAAAAGGAGTAAAGACTTGCAATTTGGAGTTTTGTGAGCATTGTGTCAAGGAAAAACAAACAAGGGTTAAATTTGGAACAGCAATCCATAATACTAAAAGTATTTTGGATTATGTTCACTCTGATATTTGGGGTGCTTCCAAAACACCTTCATTAGGTGGGAAATGCTATTTTATAACCTTTATTGATGACTTTTCCCGGAGAGTATGGGTGTATACTATGAAAACCAAAGATGAGGTGCTGAGAATTTTTCTCAAATGGAAGGCAATGATAGAGACTCAAACAGGCAGAAAGATAAAGTGTCTTCGCACAGATAACGGTGGAGAATACAAAAATGATCTTTACAATAAGATTTGTGAAGATGATGGCATTTTGAGATATTTCACCGTCAGAAATACACCACAACAGAATGGAGTGGCAGAACGCATGAGCCGAACTTTGCTGGAGAAGGTTCGGTGTATGTTGTCCAATGCTGGCTTGGGCAAAGAATTTTGGGCTGAGGCAATAACATATGCATGCCACCTCATTAATCGTCTACCATCTGTCGCTATTGGAGGCAAGACACCATTTGAAAAATGGTATGGAAAACCTGCTGAAGATTACAATTTTTTACATGTGTTTGGCTCAATTGCATATTATCATGTGAAAGAGTCAAAATTAGATCTGAGGGCAAAGAAAGCTATATTTATGGGGATTACTTCTGGAGTCAAAGGATACCGATTATGGTGTCCAGAGACAAGAAAAGTTATATTCAGCAGAGATGTTACCTTTGATGAATCTGCCATAATAGATAAGGTGACATTTGAAGATGTCAAACAAACTGATGGTGCTTCAAAGCAGGTGGAGTTTGAGGGAAAATTGATTTTCCCAACACAGGGAGAAAACGAGGAAACAATAGAAGATTTTCCCCTGGAAGAAGAGTCAGTGGAAGGGGAGATTCCAACTCAGGAACCCCAACAATAACTTGAATCAATAGAAACCAGCAGGCCAAAAAGAACAATAAAGAAACATGTTCGTCTCATAGAGACGGTGGCTTGTGCAGCCTCAATTGTAGCTAATGGTGTTCCTACCACTTATAAAGACGCAGTCCAAAGTTCAGAAGAAGATAAGTGGAGGATTACCATGAATGAAGAAATGCAGTCCCTTTATCAGAATTGCTCATGGAAATTGGCCAATCTCCCGAAGGGCAAGAAAGCAATTGGGTGCAAATGGATATTTGCAAAGAAAGAAGGATTTCCTAACCAAGAAGATATTCGCTACAAAGCAAGATTGGTGGCCAAAGGGTACGCTCAAAAGGAGGGAATTGATTACAATGGGGTATTTTCTCCAGTCGTGAAACACTCCTCCATTAGAGTTTTGTTGGCTTTGGTAGCATAGTTGAATTTGGAACTAGTTCAGTTAGATGTAAAAACTGCATTTTTACATGGAGACTTAGAAGAGGAAATCTATATGACTTAGCTAAAAGGATTCAAAGTTGCTGAAAAGGAAAATATGGTGTGCAAACTTGAAAAATCATTGTACGGATTGAAACAATCTTCTAGACAATGGTACAAACGATTTGATAAGTTTATGTTGCGGCAGAAGTACAAAAAAAGCAAATACGATCATTGTGTGTATTTGCGCAAGCTTGAAGATGGATCCTTCATATATCTTCTCCTATACGTTGATGATATGTTGATAGCTTCCAAAAGTCAAGAGGAAATTGAGAAGTTGAAGATTCAACTAAGAAAGGAGTTTGAGATGAAGGATTTAGGTGAGGCAAAGAAAATTCTTGGCATGGAGATAAAAAGAGATAGACATTCAAAGAAACTCTATCTATCTAAGAAAGAATACTTGAAGAAAGTAATAGATCGATTTGGCATGAATGAGAACACGAAGTTGGTTAGCACTCCTCTTGCTCCTCACTTTAAGCTTAGTGCTGCTATGTCGCCGAAGAATGAAGCTGAACAAGAGTATATGTCAAGAATGCCATATGCGAATGCCGTTGGTAGCTTGATGTATGCAATGATTTGCACAAGACCTGATATTTCACATGCTATCGGAGTTGTAAGCAAGTATATGCATGATCCAGGAAAGGAGCATTGGCAAGCTGTGAAATGGATTCTACGGTATATTTGTAATACTGTAGATGTTGGATTGATTTTTGAGCAGGAAGATGGTCAGTATCTGATTGGATATTGTGACTCGGATTATGCGGGTGATTTGGACAAGCGTAGATCAACTACTGGTTATGTTTTCACTATTGCAAATACACCAGTTAGTTGGAAGTCTACTTTGCAGTCAACGGTTGCTTTGTCTACTTTTGAGGCAGAGTACATGACAATTACGGAGGCTGTAAAGGAGGCAATTTGGCTTCAAGGGTTGCTTAGAGATCTTGGTATTGGTCAAGAAAATATTACACTATTTTGTGATAGTCAGAGTGCTATCCAATTAGTAAAGAACCAAGTTTATCATACAAGGACGAAGCACATTGATGTTCGATATCACTTTGTACGAGATATTATAGAAGAAGGTGGAGTCATGGTGCAGAAAATTCGGACTACAGACAACCTTGCCGATATGCTAACAAAAGTAGTGACTGCGATCAAGTTTCAACATTGTTTGAACTTGATCAATATTGTTGAACTTTGAAGATTGGAGTTGAAGACACAATCAAAATTTATTAGTAAGAGAAAATTGCAAAAGTGGAATCTTGCCAAGGTAGAGATTTGTTGAATTTTGACAAGATTAATGTGAACTAGTGTGAACATTTGAAGCCTCCTTTTAGGAAGAAATTGGTAGATGCATTTTTCATGCATTTACATTGCATGTTCACACTTAATATGATGTCATGCATGACATTATTAAGGTCATTTCTCTTCTATAAATAGCAAGTGTTTTGTTCATTTGTAAACATCTCTCACTTGCCTTCTTATCTCCTAAGGTATTTGAATCTTCTTTCTCTCTTGTAATATTTCACTTGTATTTTTGGAGTGAAATAAATTTGAGTTGATTGTGTGCGAGGACTAGGCAAAAATTAAATTTTGCCGAACCTCGTTAATTTCTGGTGTTCATTTTATTATTATCTCATTTACTATTTATTAGCTACCTTTAGATATAGTAGTTGTGATTTAATCACTCTTTATATATTCGGCTTCCGCAACAGTAATCACTTCAAATCAAGTGTTAATCATCTTGAATAGCAAATTAGTAGAAATTACTCGAACATTATTTAAATCCAATCTCTATAGAGACGACATTTTACTATACTATCTTTAATTAGCGAACATTAATTTCGTGTGGTGTTTTGGAGATAATAACTGAGTCACTGTACTTCTATGGAAGAAACTAATGGAGATTATATTTTGACGGATAGTGGGGGATAATGTTGAAAAAAATGACATCAATAATTGCATCTTAGTAAGAAAAACGTATAATTAACGGTAATGTAAACGAAATTATGAAGGCAAAAAACATACGAAGAAAAGAGAAGAAGAAAGCAACATTCATGTGGCCCATTTCTTGTCAAATCAGTAGGTCCTTTGATGTGATTTCATCCCCCATTTTCTCCTGTTCTTTTAACCTTTGCCTTAGCTTTTCAATAGTTGCCTCATTTTTGGCTACAAAACTCGATCAATCACAATCTACTTCAATTCTACTAAAACATGTCAAATTTTGATAGAGGTAAAGAATTGGTTCAGGGATCATCAAGATCCCCAGGCGATCAACCAGCCACACTGAGTCGATACGAGTCTCAAAAACGACGAGATTGGAACACTTTCGGTCAGTACTTGAGGAATCAAAGGCCACCAGTTTCCATATCCCAATGTAATAGCAACCATGTCCTAGAGTTCCTCCGATACCTGGACCAGTTCGGGAAAACTAAGGTTCACTTACAAGGTTGTATCTTTTATGGACAGCCCGAGCCGCCAGCTCCCTGTACTTGTCCGTTAAGACAAGCATGGGGAAGCCTTGACGCTCTCATAGGACGGCTTCGAGCCGCGTATGAAGAGAACGGCGGCTCGCCTGAGACAAATCCATTTGCTAGTGGTGCAATTCGGGTGTATCTAAGGGAAGTGAAGGAGTGCCAATCTAAGGCACGAGGCATTCCGTACAAGAAGAAAAAGAAGAAGATTGGTGGTAGCAGTGACAGCAAAGGAGATGATGATTCCACTTCTTCTCATCACCCATTTTCTTGATCCAATTAATATATATATTGGATTTCTGCCTACCACTGCCTGCTTCTTCCCAATGGTAAGATCTTTCAAACACATCTAAATTTCTTGTTCTAGCTTTTCGTTACTTTAGTACTTAGTTAATGCAACTGCGAAGAGTATAATTTTTATCTAAAAAATCATTTAATGTTAAACTATATGCAAAGTTAAAACTTAAAAGGATGTAGAGGACTAGACCGATACCTTTACATATCAAACTTGAAGAAAAGAGGCATATATACTTTCAGTCTCTTTACATCAAAAGTTTAGATCCAAACTTGAAATATATAACAATGCAAAAACTAGTTTGAATTTTTAGATTAACTATATGCTTAATGAAATGAGATCATTCGTTGACTTTTATATAAAGTTTATCGCCTCAAAAGACAGCTAGGTTCAAGGCACCTACCTAGCTAGTAGCTGCGAGGCAAAGATCAAAGGCAGTTCAAAAAAAGAGTTCCTTATTTCCAGCTTGATAGAATAAAGTCTCAAACTTCTGAAAGAGGGTGTAAATTGAGTTTTCCTTCAATGATGAACTTTATGTTGAGCTCTAGATTTCAGTTGGTCTTAATTAGGAATTAGGCTTCTCAAAACCAAATGATGATATGAAAAACTTGGTGGGAGATTTAGCCCTTTACCTCAAACCCTAGAAACGCTGGAGGAAATTGCACAAATAACCCTATAACTTCATCAAAACAAGAGTCTTTTGGAACATAAATTTGACTAAGATGATGAATGAAGAACCTCGTCCTCGTCCTCGTCCACTAACTTTGGTAAAAGCTAATTAGCTCAAGAATGCAAAGTTTTCTGCAGTATTTGGACGTAGTAACTATTCCTGGTTTTAATATATGTCACCCTTTCAACTTGTTTATATTCTTTTCGGATTCTGCAGATTTTGTGCACCCCACATATAGTCATTTGAGGAAGCATACGCTTTTGCATGTTTAGCAGTATCATCCTAGAATAGATAATTATATATAGTAGTAATTAATGTCCTACACCTGAATCAATCAATGTATAATAATTTACTCAACCATGGATAATAATTCTTGTTAATTTATAAAAAGTGAGTTTTACATTGGATTTTTAAATCAGCAAAATCATGATTGCGAATCTTTCTTATGTACGAGAAAAAATATAGTAATATATATAGATATTCCTTCAACTTCTTGGTAACATTAAAATACTAAATATTAATATTCCTATAAGTGCGCACTGATAGATCACCTTATATGCAAGGACAATTTTGAGATTTGAATCTTTCATTGTTTAGTTGTCCTTTGTATCTTTACAAGATTGCTCACTGTTTGTATTGGATCTTTGTGGGGGGTCACACTTATTCTTTCTTTGTCAGAATGCTCTTATATATACTATATGTTTTCATAAATAAAATAATGATGTACTATGACATATTCCTATTTTCGCCAATATCGATACTGTTGGTCGTTTGCTGCATTTTTGTCATCTGTTTGCTTCTGCTTCATATTGTTCATAGACATTCAAAATGGAAACAGGTAACTCATCTCTTATTTTTTATGTAGTAACAATAAGAATACTGGACAGAATATGGGGTTATTTAGTTTAGTTACCCTTCTTTTTAATTTCACAAAATGGTAAGGTGATGATAATAGGTTAATCCATAGGCGAATGTAACTAATCGAAAAAGATTAAACATAAGCAAAATCAACAGTAAGTAAGGAAATGTTACTAACGGAACATGTAGGAATAATAGGTGTTATTCTTTTATTGTTGACCCTCATTTTAATTGATTAAATACATGAGCATTTAGAGATTTTTGTGAATTCCTTATATATATATATATATATATATATATATATATGTGTGTGTGTGTGTGTGTGTGTGTGTGTGTGTTTATAGAGTTTAGAAGATGATTAAGGATAGCATCTAAATCTTTTCTCTTTTGAGGAATATTAATTTGAGATCCACAATGAAAATTTTCCTCCTAAAAAAATAATGATGTACTATGACATATTCCTATTTTCACCAAACATAAGCAAACTCCACACACACATATATACGAGGAATATATTCACGAAAATCTATGAGTGCTAGTGCATTTAATCAATTAAAATGAGGGTCAACAAATATAAGCAAATGTTAAATATAAACAATATTCGAATGTAAAAGGGTAAATTTGACATTTTCCTGGTTTAAATGATAGTCGTACATTCCCTTTTTCACAAAGTTTAAAAAGTCTACGGCATATAAGTATTAGTGTTGTTTTAAATACTTTGGAATAATTTGGTTTGAAGATAAGTTATGCTGAGATTAGTTATGTCGAGATTAGTTATATTAAAATTTATTATGATGAGATTAGTTATTCTCGTATTATTTGTTATTGATTATTTGGTATGTTGTGTTAATCATTGGATATCAATTTTACTACGTTATCCTGAGATAACTTAATTATCATGGAATTATTATTTCATCTTCTGGCAGGTATAGGTTATCTTGATATTATTTTTAATCTCGGGATAATTTATCTCAAGATTAGTAACCAAACAAGGGATAAGACGGTACTAAATTTTTATCCCAGGATTATTTTTGCTTATCCATCATTCCAAACGCCCCTCCCCCCCTCCCCGGTTGTTTATTATAATGGTAGGATAGACAAGGATATTTCATGGGATTAGCTATCCCATCTAATATATAAGATTTTTTTTTTTTGGTAACAATATAAAATTACCATTAACATCAAAACAATTACACTTATAAGGCAACCTTAATCTGACCACAGATCGAGACACCCAACTCAACAATATCTAATTACACAGTAGTCGTTGGACAAAACTCCTACACCTATAAGCTTTCTTTGACATCCTCATATGTTCTACTCTCTCTACAATTTTTCTCTTTATTTGTGTTACTATCTCTATTCTATTTACATTTTTCCCTTGAAATTTTTTAAAATTCCGAGCTCTCCAAGAGTGGTATATCACTGCTCCATTAACTGCTGCTATCACCTCTTTTTTTAAACTGCTTCCAATGCTTCTTTTTAATCATTTCCAGCATCAGCTTGAAATCTCCTTCATGTACTGACTGTCCTATCCACTGGTTGATCTCTTGTCTAACTGCTTTGATCCAGCCACAGTCGACAAATAAATGCTCCTTTGTTTTCAGCTGCTCTTCTTCGCACAAGCTGCAGTTTATGTTTTTCATAGGGATTTGCATCCCTATTAGTCTGTCTTTGGTAAGTAGTCTCCCTTGAATTGCCAACCACATGACAAATCTGTGTCGAGGTAGAGCCAAAGCAGTCCATACCAAGTTTGCCATCTCTAGTCATGGTTGCTGATTTATCATAGCAAGACAGTTGTTGGTTATAGAGTAGCTACCTCCTGAAGTTAGTATGTATCTGTCTTGTGAATACCATCCTTGCATCTCTCCTTTTAGGGAGTTTAATTTCCTCCAATATCAACTACTATCCATAGGAGGACTGTGTGTCTAAATATTATGGTCAGCTTTCATATAAACACCATGAACCCATCGCACCCAAAGGGACTCTTTGTTCATTACCAACTGCCACAGTATCTTTCCTACTGATGCCATGTTCCATATTTTGCAGCCTTTCACATTCAAACCTCCTAATTTTTTGGGCAGCAAACTTTATCTCATACAACCAATGCTACTTTCTTCTGTCCCTCAGTCTTCCCCCACAAACATTCTTTACATAGTTTATCCACCTCTTTTAACACACTTTGGGGGTAGAACAAAGATTGTTCCCCAGAAACTATATATAGAAAAGGGCACTGTATTAACAATTTGTAATCGCGTAAGACAACTACTTAGAGTATGTGATAGTTATCCTATGTGTGATCTTCCTTATCAGCATTTGGCATCAATGTTGTTCCATTTCCTTGGTGATACAGGTAAACCTAAGTACCTGATAGAAAATGTGCCCAGTGCAAATCCTGTTTTTACTAACAGCATGTCCCTGACTCCTCCTTCCACTCCAGCTAGAAATATGCTGGATTTTTCCATATTGGCAATCAGGCCTGAAACTTTGCTGAAGTGATCTAATGCTTCCATGATTTTATTTACTAAGTTCTCAGTACCTTTACAAAAAAATCATCAAATCATCTACAAAGATGAGATGTGTCAGTTGTAACTCCTTGCACATAGGATGGAATCTAAAATCAGGCAACCTGCTGATAATCTTCAAAGTTCTAGAGAGGTATTCCATAACTAAACAAATAACAAGGGAGATATTAGATCTCCTTGTCTCAATCCTCTCTTCCCTGCAAAGTATCCATGACCCTCTCCATTTATCTTTACTGTGAACATAGTGGTAGTCACACATACCATAATCCATTGTATGAACCTGTCAGGGAACCCAAAACCTATAAATGCTTCCTCCAAAAATTTTCAGCTCACCATGTCGTAAGCTTTCCTAATATCTATCTTCATTAAGCATCTTGGAGATGTTTTCCTGTTGTAGTGCCTTAGTAGGTCATGGCAAATTAGCACATTGTGCATCATAGACCTACCCTGTACAAAAGCTGATTGGCTAGCTGACACTATATGATGCACTGCTGGTTTTAGTCTCTCACAAAACATTTTGGAAATGCACTTAATAGATGACATTACAGGAAGCCCACAAATTTAATACAAAATTTATCCAAAATTAATTAATACCCAAACCAAGTATGGGATAGATACAATCCCAAATTTTATTTTGGAATTAATATTCTTATCTTGGTAACCAAATGACCACTTAGTGTTGATTTTATGGTTGATGCATGTTTGTTTCTGGTTTTGAAAAAATGATTGAATATTTGTTAAACTCATCAATGTTTGGAGTGTGTCTATGTGTGTCAATATAGTTAAAGGAATCAATCTAGAGAATTTCATTGTCAAGTTAGCGTCCACGCTTATAGTTTCTTCGTTTAATTTTTCGTGTTAATGAACTCATTAGTATATAACTTAACATAAGTATAGGGTATTTAAATGAGTTACATGGTCAGTAAAGATATGTATAGACAACTCAACTTGTTTGATACTAAAATATATATAGTTGTTTTATTGTATAACTTAGTATCTAAGAAGATCTGAAAAGATGGGAGCTATACAGTCAATAAGATGAATTTATTTCTATTTAATCTAATCTAAGTATATTTTAATGTATAAGTGGCAATATAATATTGTTCAAATTAGAACAACTTTGCAGTGTAAATTATTAAGTTCTTGATTAGAGATTGAAGAAGGTAGAACATTATATCTATCAGTTACCTAATTGTAACTTAACCATTCACCCTTCTAGTGCTTCTATGTCGAGGTTCAGTTTTGTTATTTTTTGCCCTTTTCTTAAAATAGGCTTTTACAAGTAGTAGACCGGGAGTATTAATTTGTGCTCTTTAATTAAGGATGCATTTCTAGTATCGTCTTTGATGTTTCATAGAGAAACTCTCCTTACTTTATCTATATGTATTGAATTCTTATATTCTGATTAACTAGAAAAGCAAAAGCGACTCAACAATGATTACATTACATTTATATTGTTTCTATCTTTTCTTTTGACATAGATAAACATGCACATTTTTATGTAAGGCAGATAACGTTCATATTATAAATACTCTAATCCTTGAAATATATTTCTAGGGAATAGAACTAAATGATTGTACGCTTCATGAGCAGGATATTGCTGAACAATTAAGGGGTTTGCTATGTAGCTCTGGAGGAGTTGTTTTATTCTTTCTTTCTAATTATTAGCAGCGTTTAAGGGTCTTTCCTTTAAATAGCTACTAGTAAGTAATCCACTATTATTTTCTGGCGGACTTGGCCGATATTCCCAGCTATTTGTGAATCGTAAATTATCTCTTGTAAGTTGTAAGATTATAAAACGTTTTTGTACAAGTGATTTTCCCATTTGCCAGTGCAGCTTTTCTCTGTTTGGGACCCAAATTCTACCGTGCAGTACGTAGTTTACTCATTTCTGGCAAATTAAACATTCTCAAATTGTTTCCTTTTAAGAACCAAAAAGATATTGTCAAAACTACAAAAGTCAAGATAGAAGTAATTAAGTCGTTGAACACAATGGTTGCATATCCATTTCAAAAAATTAAACTAATTGCCATGATGTTTTCTTCTCATTTCCATGGTAAGTGACACTTATCTTAAGCTAAATTCAATTGACATTTTCAAACCAACCAAACTCGGATTTTTTCAACATCATAATACATACAATCAAGCCTTAACTGGTGAAATTACACGATAAGTGAGGCTGATCAGTTTATTTTTCACCATTCCCATTCCGGTTCCTCTCGCTTGTAACAATGTTATCACAGAAAAAACTTAATTAAGTATATACGACCAAACGAATTTTATAGTCAGTCACTTTATGTTATCACTAATGTAAAATTAAAGCTGTGTAGAGAAAAGAAGGTTTTTTCTGCTTTCTTTTATGGAAATTGGACATTATGAGACCGTTAGAGTAAAAAACAAGTTGCGCAATCAGACCATCAAAAGAATATTTTCAGATAAGCCTCTTTAAATTTATAATTTGTGGCATTAAAAATAAAATAAGTTACCTACTACAAAAAGTAAAATTGACATGATTATATAAAAATATTAGCCCATATTTTTCCCATGGACCTGAAATAACTTTTATGCCTAATTTATTGATAAATTATAGCCACTATTCCCAATGCACTTCTTCCCTTTTCAGTCGCCTACTCCTCCTCTGTCTCTCTCTTTCTCTTCTCCTCTTCTCCCTTCTTCAATCTACCTGTGACTTTCATCTTTCCCTCCCTTCTTATCTTTTCCCTTCTTCACTCCCTCTTTTTTTTTCTTTTTTCTTTTCTTCTCCTATCGCGACACCAACATACATCTTTTTTAAACTTCTCTTTTTTTCTTTGAGATCTCCTCCTCCTTTACTTAGATGCAAAAATATCTACCTTCTTTGAGTAATTTCCGGCAAAAGCCTGGCGGTGGTTGTCGCTTTTTTCGCTTTCTTTCCACTTTCAGATATAATATTGCATGATATTTTTTCGGATGAATTTTGCAAGAAGATGAAAAATGGAGAAAATAAACGGCCGGAGAAAAGCTTTTTTCGGCCAAGTTCACTGTCCTCCATTACTGTCAGTGCTCATTTATTTATACATTGTGTAATCAGTGTGTAATAATGGTATAATATGGTGTATAATCAGTGTGTATACATTTTACACTAATGATACATTTATTATACACGTATTATATAAAACTGGGCGTGACAGATTACAATGGCTACATTGAGTGTTGAGAATATTGTATATAATATGTATATATTATGTACGCACATTTATATGAAAGGTGTATCTGCATTTATATAATACATATACACTTTTTATACAAATTCAATGTTGATATAATTTTGTGTATATATATATATATATATATATATATATATATATATATATATATATATATACGTATTATACAAAATTGGGCGTGAAGAATTACAGTGGCTACATTGAGTGTTGAGAATATTGTATATAATGTGTATATATTATGTATGCACATTTATATGAAAGGTGTATCTACTTATATAATACATGTACATTTTTATACAAATTCAATGTTCATATAATTTTATATATAAAGTATATAATAGTATATAATGTATATATGCAGTGCACATAGAATTTATAATTGTATATAAAGTAAATAATTAATATATCTTTCGTATATAAATTGTATAATTTTTCTCTCATAAATACTCAATTTTTCTTTCTTTTTCTCTTTTAGATCTTATTTCTTTAAGTTCAATTTGTCTGTTTATATTACCTTTTATTTTTTCTTCTTCTCACTCTCCCCCCCCTCCCCCCCTTTAGTCCTTAATTTTTATGTTTGGTGGTGGAATTGGGGTGGATGAGGTTGGTCCAGGAGTGCGTAAGTCTTTGATGATCTATCATTTTTGGGATGTGGGTAGGGCGGTGCGGTGACAACAGTGCGTGAAGGTGGTAGCGGTGCCATGGTGGTAGCGGGGGCGGTGCAATAGTGGCAGGGCAATGGTGGAGCTTTTTTGGGTGAAATTTAGGCTGACCATTCTAATATCTTTTAGGCTACTAAATATATCTGCAATTTTGTGGCTGCTAAATGATATAAGTTTGCAGCGAGTGTGTATCTCAATTGCTCGACATGAATACTACGTCAAATTCTCAAACCATTTATTAATTATTTGACAGCTGTAATTTGTGGGTCCTGCCTCTTTCCAATGGTAAAAGTTCAAATCTGATCCATTCAAAGTGGGACTTTACAATGTCGAAAAAATCAGAATCGAAAAAATACCAAGAAGAAAGAAAAAAATTAGAGTCTAATTTTGAAACCTAATGTCAAAATAAAAGAAAAATCACTAAAACTTCAAGAAAAATTATTCTTCTCCTATTCGCATTTGCTAACCTTTTGTAAAACCAGAAATAATGAGTATGATTGGACCCCATTAATGCAGTAAAAATCGATGTCCCTTCTGCCTTTTTTCGTGTTTGGCTGGCAAAAATTATGCCTAAATTTACACTTCGATGTGATATATTTCGAGCTTGATTGTTGACAGTTTTATTCTCTTTGTTAAAATGAGAAGGAGCATATACAAGAAAAATATTAAAATGCTTGACTTCATTAATGTGGTAGAACAGAGGGGGAGGAGGAAAGGGGAGGTGGGAGTTTGGTAGGGAGGACGAGGGGGGGGGGGGGGGAAGAGAAGGGGTAAGGGAAAGGCCTTTTATTTCTTCTTTTTTCTGTCTCATATATACTTTATTTTGATTCTAATTTATTTTTTTAAATAAAAATAATATTATTTACGCGCCTTGGCAGCGTGATTTGTACAATATTTAGCCATGTCAGTTGCACCGCTTTCACATAGGCATAGTCAACGGTCAAAGGTGTTTATTAGTGCCAATTCCGTTAAGTTGAAGTATTCAAATGGAAAAAGTACAAGTTCATTTATCGGCTTTGCAAACGGGTACAAATTTAAGTGGTATGCGGGTACAAATAGAACATTAATTACTTAGCTGTCACAACCCAAATCCCAACCTATCGTGATGGCGCCTATCGCATTAATAGGCAAGCTGACAATTACATAATAAATACATATTTGAGTTTAAAAATAAATAACGAAAATATTTCATAGATAGATGACAAAAACACTTGAAAACACAACAAGAACAACAAGAACAACAACAACAAAATTCAAAATTCTGGTGTCACCGAGTACATGAGCTACTAATATTAACACAGTCAAAACTTCTAATACGATAATCTAGAAAAATAGAACAATGCTAAATAAACTGAAAAGAAGGAGAGTCGTGGTCTGCAGACAGCATAGCAGCTACCTCAATTGTCTCCAAGCAGGTAATGCTCCAAGTCTAGCAACCACCGGGTCCAGATGTACCTGAATCAACACACGAAATGTAGAGTGTAGTATGAGTATAACTGACCTAATGTACTCAATAGGTAACAGGACCAACCTTGGGCTGAAAGTAGTGACGAGCACAGAAAGGTACAATCCAAATCAAGATAATACAGTACGGATATAACAAGGAATGACAGTAATAACTCAAAGAAATCTCATAATCAGTTTGTACACAGTACAAAAATGTAGACATGCTTCCAAGTTTAACAATTTAGGCTCAGTAGTGATAAAATATGTCAAGTATAGCTAGCATGAGGAATATTACATCTCCATATCTACATGTCAGATATGCATGCCACCTGTAATGCAACATAGTGATAAACGCATATACTCATACTCTCGGAGTATTCCACCTCACTCACCATACTCAATCGCTCAGCACTCTCAATCACTCGGCACTCGCACTCAAAATTCAATGGTACCTGCACTCACTGCAGGTATGTCAGACTCCGGAGGGGTGTATCCTACCCAAATGCTAATATAAGACAACATGGTATGCTGCGGCGTGCAGCCCGATCCTATAATGAATCAATAAAGCCTGCTGCAACATGCAGACCGATCCCATAAATATCACTCACAATCAGGCCCTCGGCCTCAACTCAGTCATCAATCTCTCCAATCTCTCGAGCTCAAAAATCTCATGCCAATCAGCCCAAACAATGACATGTGATGTAACAATAAATGATAACAGAGACTGAGATATGATATGCAAATGATGAATGTGATTGAGTACACAATTACAATTTAAGCAAATAACTTAACATCAGAAATGACCTCAGTGGGTCCCAATAGTACAAGCATATAGTCTAAACATGATTTCTAATATGGAACACAACTCAATTTTCTCTAACACATGGGGATTACATGAATAACTACAAGATTTGATAACTATACAGGACCACAGAATCAACTGAGTCTCAATTATAACGGTGCACGCCCAAACGCCTTTCACCTAGCATGTCCGTCTCCTCAACACCAATAACATAACACGTAGTTTAGGGATTCATACCTTCAGTACTAAGTTTAGAAGTGTTACTTACCTTTAACCGCGCAAATCACAACTCCAATAATCCATTTCCTTGAGAATCGGCCTCCGAACGACTCGAATCTAGACACAAACAACTTAATACAATCAGTACAAGCTATATGAATCGATTCCATATGATAAAGCTAGGTTCTTTAACCAAAGTCAAAAAGTCAACCCCGGACCCAAATCTTGGAATCTGACAAAATTTATAAAATCTGAACACTCATTCAATAATGAGTCCAATCATACTAAAATCATCCAATTCTGACCACAAATCGATACTAAAACCCCCAAATCTTACTTTCCAATACATGAGTCAAAACCCCCCAAATTTCACCTCAAAACACCTAATCTATGCGGGAATTTCACTGGCTATTCAATATTAATAGATAAAAATGATTAAAAGTTGCTTACCTCTTGAAATCTAGTGAAAACCCCTCCAAAAATCACCTCAATCCGAGCTCTCAAAGTCCAAAAATGAAAACAAATACTCTAACCCTCGTCCTTATAACGCTGCCCAACATTCTCGCTTCTACGGCACAAAACACGGCTTCTGCGGTACTGATTCTACGGTTAAAAATCCACATCTATGGAAGCCACATAAGGCCTGACCAACTGCATTTGCAGTCCCAAGCCCGCACCTGAGGGTGCGTGATAAGTGGGGATTTTGACTACTTATTAGCGCTTTTTAGCTTTTATTTTAGTCTAAAAGCATTTAATTGTGTTTCGAAAACTGATGAAACGTGCAAAATTTCCAAGAATGTTGGAAGTCGGACTCCCGAGATGAAATCCGACTCAAAAATGCATAATAGCTTGCAAAGTGCGGACCGCAAAATTCAATTTGCGGCCGCAAATAATGAAGCAAATCCCAACAGGGTTTTCTAGCAAACTGTGGACTGCACAGGAATTGTGCGGCCGCAAATGGAGAACTGGAGATGAACTTCAGAGGGTGTGCAAATTTCTAAAGTCCAAGTCCCTCAAGAATGCGGACCGCACAAGAATTGTGTGGCCGCAGAAGGAGTGCCCTGCGGCCGCAGAAGACCAGGTTGCGGCCGCAACGATAAATCTGTGGACCGCAGAAACAATGCCTCGCGGCCGCAGTAGAGAATTGTACGGCCGAAGAATCCTAGCTCCTGCAAAGATGAAGACTTCTGCAGACCGCACATGGAATTGTGCGGTCGCAGAACCTCCCGAAGGGCATTTTTGTCCGAAATTTCTAGCCTTGTATAAATAGACTAGTTTCACAAAATTAGGTTAACTTTTGACATCAGCAAGTCTTGTAGCTGTTTTTCTTTGCTATTTTTAGTAGTTTTCTATATTTTGGGATATTTTAACATAGATTTATCATTTTGACTTTCCAATATGAGTTTAATTAGTATTTCTTAATTTCAAGCATGAGTAGCTAGATTTTTATTAGGGTTGTGACCCAACCCTAGTGTGTAAACCTTATGGGTATCTAATTTAGTGCTTGTTTATGATTGGGTGTTTATTATTTAGCCTTGTTCATGCTTTAATTTGTGAACTTAATGGTTGCAAATATTTATTCATGCCTAATTGACTTAGTCTCTACTTGAGAAAGAGATACTTAGTCTAGGAAAACATGGCTAACAAGAAATTGGGTCAATCGAGAGATTGATCAACCTAATTAAAGGGTTCAACCTAGAGATAGTAATAGCCCAACTTGAGCTCTTATCAACCATTTTGTGTGATATCCATTTGGACTTGAGAAAGCCAAATTGGGCAAAACTACTCCTTGACCAGGAGGTACTAAGTGGGTAATTGAGAGTTGATAGCTATAATACACCCCGATCAACAAAATAATCATTAAGGTTTATATCCTATTAGGCGAACACCTAGGCGATGGTTATAACCCTAGGCTTTTTACAAACTTGAAAACAACAAAAATAATTATCTTAGTTTTATTTCTTAACTTTGCAATCTTAGTTTTAAAAACAGAAATAGAAACAAAACCAATTTGTGGAAGTGTAAATTAAGTTAGTTCAAACTCACATACTAGAATATATACTCCTAACTCCCATATAAACTCCATGTGGATTTGATCCCGATTCTTTGTTGGGTTACTATTATTGCAATCGACCTTTTCATATCCTTGTTTTGAGGTGTAATTTGGACGAGATCAATTTTTGGCGCCGTTGCCGGGGAGTTAAAAACGGTGTTAACTATATATTTGATTGTATTTTTGGCATATCTTCTTTCCTTCCATTTGACTAACGTGTTGAGAAATTGTAGGTGCAACCATGGCAAATAACGAGCTCGGTAACATTGCTTTGGGAGATGTGGACGTTGAGGATGATCAAATGGATAAGGTTCCTCTTGAACCTCAAGCCAATAGACGAGGCCGAGTGCCTCAGGACAATGTGCCCGCTCCACCCCTACCTCCACCAAGAGCGGCTCCACACCGGGTGTTTTCGAATGAAGGATAAGCAAGTGCAATAGTCCCTCCCCGTATTAGGTCGAGCAACTTTCAAATCACCAACGTGATGCTCACCTTGCTTGAGCAACGAGGGTTCTTCAACTGTGCTCCGGGTCAATATGCTTATAAATATTTGAAGGGGTTCATGGATATGTGTTGGGGGAGTAAACAAACAGATGTCTCCTAGGATGCTTTGAGGCTAAGGTATTTTACCTTCTCTCTACGGGGAAAAGCTTTAGATTGGTTGGAATGTTTGCCATACCATTCCATTCATACTCGGGATGAATTTGCGGAGAAATTTATTTCTAAGTACTTATCTCCCGGGCACATGGCTATACTCCGGGATAAAATTCTAGCATTCAAGAAAGAGCCCAATGAACCACTACACGAGATATGGGAACGGTATAGAACAATGACGGAAAACATAATTCAACAAACTTTTTATCGGGGGATCAATACAATCAACGAATGTGTAGTGAATCAACTTGCCGGTGGGAACTTTATGAATATGCCTCATGTGGAGGCATGTGATATTTTGGATGAGATGGCAGATACCTCATCAGCGTGGCAATCCCGTGCTAATGTTCCATAAGGTGATCCCAATATTATTCACCTTCACAAAGAATTGCATGACCATGGGCAAGCCATAGCCAAATTGACCACCACCATGAACCAATTGGCAAAGGCTCAACTTCAACAAGTGCAAAATCCGAGGCAAGTCAATGCAATGGAAGGGGTAAACATGTTGGTGAACAAACGAAGAACAAAGGGTCCACAAGTGAACAAAGAGTGGACAATTTTGTGTAAGAAGATAGTGGGTTTGATCAAGATGATTCTTATAATGACCAAGAAGAAGAGGTCCAATATGTGAACAACTTTCAAGGGCAAAGAAACAACTTCCAAGGCCCAAGCCAACAAAAATGGCGACCTCAAAACAATCAAGGAAGTTGAAATTCTCACAACCAAGGTAATTGGAGTGGTGGAAACAATCAAAGCAATTGGAATAACAGCAACAATCAAGGAAATTGGAGTGGTGGAAATAATTAAGGGAATTGGCATAACAACAATAACCAAGGCAATTGGGGAGGCAACAATCAAGGTGGTTGGAGTAACAATCAAGGAAATTGGGGGTCGGGTTCTCAAAGGCCCCCGATGTATCAACAACCAATAAATTCGCCTCCTTATCCTTCTCAAGGTCCTAGTTCTTCCAACAATGAAATGAGATGTATTGAGAACATGTTCAAGCAAATGATGGAGAAGAATACCGATTTCAATGCCCAACTTGCCTCACACAATACATCAATCCACAACTTAGAAGTGCAAATGGGGCAAATCTCTCAAGCTCTAAATTCTCGTCCTAAGGGGGAACTACCAAGTGACACAGTGGTGAACCCAAAGGGTGGGAACAATACGGGGTATGCCATGGCCGTTACTACAAGAAGTGAAAAAGGTGGAAATGCACCCACCTCAAGTCAAAAGCAACTTGTGGATGATGAGCAAGTGGTACAAGAAGAAGAGATCCCGAGCAATGTGATGCAATCAAATGATGAAATTCGAATTGATATTGATGACAATGTGGAAGAGACTCAAGATGAAGTGAACCCATCTAGGGATCATGTTATTGACATACCGAAATCAGTAGTGCAAAAGGCTAAGGCAACAGTGCCTAAGCCTCCTCCCACGTATCCTCAAAGAATTGCCAAGCAAAATGGCGAGAATCAACTCAAAAAATTCATTGACATGATGAAGAGTCTCTCAATCAATGTGCCATTAGTTGAAGCCTTAGAACAAATGCCTGGTTATGCAAAGTTTATGAAGGATTTAGTGACAAAGAAGCGGTCGATGAATTTTGAAACTATCAAAGTAACTCATCAAGTGAGTGCAATTATGCATTCAATGGCTCCTAAATTGGAAGATCCCGGTGCTTTCACAACCCCTTGTACAATTGGAAGTGCCGAATTTGCTAAAGCTCTTTGTGATCTTGGGGCAAGTATCAATTTGATGCCCTATTCGGTTTTCAAGACTTTGGGAATTGGGCAACCAAAACCCACATCTATGAGATTACAAATGGCCGATTGTACCATGAAGAGACCATTGGGAGTGATTGAAGATGTATTGGTTCATGTTGGTAAATTCATTCTTCTGGCATATTTTGTTATTCTTGATTGTGAAGTGGACTATGAGGTACCGATTATTCTTGGAAGACCTTTCCTTGCTACGGGGAAGGCTCTTGTTGATGTGGAAGCCAGAGAACTCACTTTCCGTGTGGGTGATGAAAAGGTAGTATTCCACGTGTGCAAATCTATGCGGTAACCAAATAGCAATGAAGTGTGTTCTTTCGTGGATTTGGTGATCGATATGATTGTTGATTACATAAGTGCCACGATTAATGTGGGTGATATATTGGAGGCCGTCTTGCTCAACTTTGATGATGATGAGATGGATGGCTTCATGGAATGTGTGAACTCTTTGCAAGGGATGGGGTCGTACAACTATGCACCCTGAAAACTTTCCTTGGATCTTGAAAATAGGAAAACTCCTCCTACAAAGCCTTCTATTGAAGAGCCTCCTACCTTGGAGTTGAAGCCATTGCCTCCACATCTTCGGTATGAATTTCTTGGCCCTTGTTCTACTTTACCGGTTATTCTTTCCTCTTGTTTGACTAACGTGCAGGTTGACTCTATATTGGCGGTGCTCCACAAGAGGAAGAAGGCTATTGGGTGGACTTTGGCGGATATTCGGGGAATAAGTTCCGCATTTTGCATGCATAAGATTAACTTGGAGGAAGATGCCAAACCATCTATTGAACATCAAAGGAGACTCAATGAGGCTATGCAAGACGTGGTCAAAAAGGAGATTATCAAGTGGTTGGATGCCAGGGTGATCTACCCCATTTCCGATTGTTCGTGGACTTCTCCGGTGCAATGTGTCCCAAAGAAGGGGGGCATGACGGTGGTCACCAATGACAAAAATGAGTTGATTCCCACAAGAACGGTGACCAGGTGGAGAGTGTGTATGTACTATCGCAAGCTAAACAAAGTCACAAGTAATGATCACTTTCCACTTCCCTTACTTGACCAAATGCTTGATAGGTTGGATGGCCGTGCTTTCTATTGCTTTCTGGATGGAATTAGGGCTACAACCAAATCCTTATTGCTCTGGAGGATCAAGAGAAAACAACTTTTACATGCCCCTATGGTACTTTCGCCTTCAAGCGGATGCCATTTGGTCTATGTAATGCACTAGTGACTTTTCAAATGTGTATGATAGCGATCTTCACGGACATGGTAGAGGACTACCTTGAAGTTTTTATGGATGAATTCTCGGTGGTTGGGGATTCCTTTGATGATTGCTTGGCAAATTTGGATAGAGTGTTGGCAAGGTGTGAAGAAATGAACTAGGTGCTAAATTGGGAGAAGTGCCATTTCATGGTCGAGGAAGGCATTGTCCTTGGCTACAAGATTTCAAAGAATTACATAGAAGTCGACAAGGCAAAGATTGAGGTGATTTCTAAACTTCCACCTCCGACTTCGGTGAAAGGCGTGCGGAGTTTCTTAGGTCATGCAGGGTTTAACCGACGCTTCATCAAGGATTTTTCTAAAGTGGTGAACCCATTGTGCAAGCTCTTAGAGAAAGATGCGAAGTTTCAATTTAATGATGATTGCATGAAAGCCTTTGAATTGCTAAAGTTCAAGTTGACAACCACTCTCATTATCACCTCTCCTAATTGGGGTATCCCTTTTGAGCTCATGTGCGATGCTAGTGACGTAGCGGTTGGGGCTATTTTGGGGCAAAGCAAATTGTGCGGACCGGAGAAAACTGAATGCAGCCGCAAAATGACCAATTCTCTGTCATTAGAGAGTTGACATTTGGTGACATCTCAAGTGCGGCCGCAAAGAAAATTGTGTAGAACGCAACCCAGTTCTGCGGCAGCACTAGAAAATTGTGCGGTCCGCAATGCCCATTGTGCGGCCGCAATGACAATTCTACGGACCGCACTTCCCTACCCTGCAAGCATGTTTCTACAATGTTTTTCACTACAATCTCTAGTGTGTCCTTGTATTCTGTATGTGTCTAAAATTGAATTGCAACTAACAATCGCCTTTGCTTGGTACAGAATATGATTCGATCTAGAGGACAAGGTGACAGTTCAAAAGGAAGGGGTGACCCTTCCCGGGGATGAGGGAAGAAACCCTTGCCTAGTGCCCAACCACTTGAAGTTAGAAAGAAGACAACAACTAGCAGAGGGAGAGATATAGACCTTTCTGAGACCAGTTCTTATGCCCCATCTTGGGAAGCATCAGAGGGCAACTCAACCTCTATACATGAGCAGCCAGCTGTCCAATCAAGGCCACCAGGGAGATATCAGCTCAGGGATGAGCCTTCTTCATCACATAGCACCTCCGAGGGTTCAGAGAGTGCTAGTTAGGTTTCCGAGCCTTCCACTATACCTGCCCCCAGCCACCAGAGACTTCAGTTCAGGACATCCCAGATGATGGCCGAGGGGGAGATACTACAGTTGCTGACCTTGAGCGGTCGAAGAAGAAAGAGGTATGGGAGGACAGGTTCGTAAGTTTGGCCGCCTTCTCTAGATTCTATGGGTGGTGGCCGGTGAGGTCGCTCATTCTTGAGCGACAGTTCCAATTAAAAGATCTAGAAAAGTACAACCCTGTAGTCTTGAGGCAGTTCTGATAGCGCAAGGGATAGATGTGGTTCACCAGAGCATGGTGGATGCAAAAGAATACCTTGTCCGGAAATTCTACACCAATGTGGCTCATATTAAGAAAGGGACATAGGTAACTTAAGTGAGGAACCTCAAGGTACATTTTGAACAGCACACATTGAACACCTACTTGGGGTTTGATGATGTCGATCCCACAGAGTATTTGGAGAAGTTGGCACTTGGGGATGCTGCTCGCCCGTGGCTAGCTGAAATTCTAGCAGTTCCTGGGGCACCACCACCATGGATCACAGCAGGGGTGTCTATTCACAAAAATACTTTGAGTTTTGAGGCAAAGGGGTGGCAGACCTTTGTATGTAGCCGACTAGACCCATGTCAGAATGAGATAAATCTTTCGATCTCGCGGGCAGTTCTAGTCGCCGCCATCATGGACGGGTACGCGATCAATGTGGGTGCCGTGATATCGGCCAACATCTCTATGGTCGCCAAGCAAGCTGACATATCCTACCCGTATCCCAACACCATTACTGAGTATCTTACGGATGCGAGGGTGGATCCAAGAGATTTTGATACGAAGGTGCAGGCGAAGGATCCCTTCTCATGGTATTCATTGATGAATGCACAAAACCCTACAAAAAAGGTCAGCCGTGTACCACCACAGGCCAGTTTGATGAGCCATCGATGGTAGCTGCAGAGGCAATTGACATTCCATCCACTTCAGTCGAGCCTTTAGCTAGTGCAGTAGCTATGCTTCCACCTCCAGTCTCAGTGCCTTCAGCAGCCCCTATTACAGGTTGTACCTCAGCTTTGAGGCTGGTGACGATGCCTACTACCCCATTCTATACACTGAGAGTCTCCCAGACATTGGCGAGCCTCAACAACTAGATGCAGATAGCTATTGCAAAGCTCTCTGATATATCCAGTACTATTGCAGCACAGTCCTCCATTCTGGCACCTCAGATGCCCCCAACAGTGGAAGAAACATTAAAGAAGCTGCTGGAGAACCAGAACACAATTATGGCTACATTGGTGCAACATGGGTCAGTGATAGAAGAACTAGGCAAGGAAGTGAAAAAAATGAAAAAGTCCCAGGCATCCAAGAAGTCAGTGGACAAGCTCTGGAGACAGGTTACCAACCTTGCAGCAGCCGGAGATATTCCATTTGATACGATGATTGACCCACACCATCCAGGCCCATATCCCACAGCACCTACAACACTAGTTGGCCAGTATGAGGAGCCAGACTCTGCTGCTGATACTGCTGACGTAGTGCGTCAGATGTTCACCAACCCAATCACTCCCAGAGTTGAGGACAATGAGATCCAATTGGAGGAGACTGAGGGTGGTGATGCTGCTGTGGACACAGAGAAGGCCAGTGAGCCATATGGAGTTTTTTTCACTCTTACCCTTCCTTTACTCTTATTTTGTTAAGCATTGGGGACAATGCTTATTTTTATTCGGGGGATGCAGTCTATTTGATATGATTTGATGATTCTGAGACAATTGGTTTGTAATAACTGACAATATTCTCTTCTTTTTCCTTATTCTGTATATATTCTCTCTTCCTTTCTCTCATTATGTATATTCATATTGCTTGCAACAGTTTCTGTTTGTAGCTTCTTTATGTACTAGTTAGTGTTTAATTTAGTAGCTTCTTATTTATTTAGTAACTTCTTTTTGAATTAGTAGTTTCTTTTCGATTTAGTAGCCTCTTTTCGATTTAGTAGCTTCTTTTTATGTTTTAGTGTATAATAAGCTTTTGATTTTCTTAATGCCACGATTCTTTCCAAAGGTAGTTTTTTGTGTGAACCGGGTGACTCTTCCCAACGATGGATGGCGTGGCAACCTTCTTAAGGGATTGAGTTCATTTTTGGTGTTTAGGTAATAATAGTAGTAGTAATGAATAAAAAAACCTAATTAAGTCATACTCGAAGAGTCAAACATGCTTCACTTGGCACCGACACACTTAACTACGTGCTTATGGTTAAAAACAAGGTTTTTGGAAAGAAATAGCTCTAGTTAGTGACTTTGTGACTCTTGTGTTGACTTAGGTAATCATCGAGTGGTTTAATCGAGCCATAGTGATTTTCAATCTTGAATATGGTCGTTGTGGGCCCTCGACTCTATCTTCTTTAACAATCCAGTTGCGTGAGGGGTGAGGTATTTTTGTTGCTAGTCCAAGCACCTGTGCGAATGGTCTAGAACTTACCCCGAATGTGTTTCAAGGCAAAATTTTAAGTTTTGCTTGGCTTGAGAAGTGATTGTAGGCTTTCCTTGACCCGCTTAAATTTTCCATTCCCTACCAATGTTGTTATCCCTAGTCAACCCATTTGAGCCTCGAGCCTTTCTCATTTGATAACCATGTTACACGCCTTTACCCGTTTTGTCGTGACCCTCTCTTGGCACCTGAGCTTTCCTTAACACTCTTGTGAAATAATTGGCTAAAAATGTAAGTTTGGGGGGAGAGACGAGGAACTTGAAAGAGGTATCAAGGCACAAAAAGAGAAAAGAAATGATGAGAAGGAAAGGTAAGAAAAGGAAAGAACAAAAAGAAAAAAAAATAATATACAAAAATGAAAGTGAATAAGTGAAAAAATTGAAGGGATTCAAAGAAAAGTAATGATACAAAGCATGGAGAAATCAAAGAGGGAGAAAATGAATGTCAGGATCAAGAAAGAGTGATGTTAAGTCTCTCTAGTTCCCAAAGGAAAAGAAAGTGCTTCAAGGAATTGGCAAAGCATGAGCCGAGAATAAAAAAATGATGTGCTTAAGGAAAGGTGAACCCACTCAACCATAGTGTATCCAACCTTGGTCCAAAAGCCTTCATTACATCTCGAAAAATCCCTACGCGATTTCAAGTCGAGTGAGCTTACATTAGTGGTGATCTACATGAGGGGCAAGCCTATGGTACTTGAAGCCGTACTTGCGACATTCTCTTGAGAGAGATGAGTGAACCTCACAAATCTTTGGATTGAGTGCTAAAATTCTTAAGTGAGCTAGGCAAATGGAGAGTAGAGGAGGAGGAGTTAGGGATCCACAATTACCTACATGAAAGAGAGAGCTTCCTTGATGAATAAAGTCAACTCTTGATGCTTAAGTGTCACATTAGAACTACATATGCATAAAAGTTTAACTGCTCGCCTTGTTGATAATACATAAGTAGTGTGGGTAATTGTTAGTCCCAATTGATGTGTGAATGGCTCACTTTTGATTGGCTAAAATGACTCTTAACTTGTGGAGGTGGGAACTATTTTATTTGCTTGAGGACAAGCAAAAACTTAAGTTTCGAGGAGTTGATAAGTGGAGATTTTGACTACTTATTAGCACCTTTTAGCTTTTGTTTTAGTCTAAAAGCGTTTAATTGTGTTTCCGAAACTGATGAAACGTGCAAAATTTGCAGGAATGTTGGAAGTTGGACTCCCGAGATGAAATCCGACTCAAAAATGCATAATAGCTTGCAAAGTGCGGACCGCAGAATTCCATCTGCGGCCGCAAATAATGAAGCAAATCCCAACAGGATTTCCTAGCAAACTGCGGACCGCACAGGAATTGTGCGGCCGCAAATGGAGAACTGGAGATGAACTTCAGAGGGTGTGCAAATTTCTAAAGTCCAAGTCCCTCAAGAATGCGGGCCGCACAAGAATTGTCCGGCCGTAGAAGGAGTGCCTTGTGGCTGCAGAAGTAAAGATGTAGACCGCAGAAGACCAGATTGCGGTCGCAGTGATAAATCTGCGGACCGCAAAAATAATGCCTCACGGCCGCAGCTAAAAATTGTGCGGCCGCAGAATCCCATCTCCTATAAAGATGAAGACTTTTGCGGACCGCA
This sequence comes from Nicotiana tomentosiformis, assembly GCF_000390325.3. Lineage (NCBI taxonomy): Eukaryota > Viridiplantae > Streptophyta > Magnoliopsida > Solanales > Solanaceae > Nicotiana > Nicotiana tomentosiformis. Next base: position 28,304,466 of record NC_090818.1, read on the forward strand.
CATGGAATTGTGCGGCCGCAGAACCTCCCGAAGGGCATTTTTGTCCGAAATTTCTAGCCTTGTATAAATAGACGAGTTTCACAAAATTAGGTTAACTTTTGACATCAGCAAGTCCTGTAGCCATTTTTCTTTGCTTCTTTTAGTAGTTTTCTATATTTTAGGATATTTTAACATACAGTGTATCATTTTGACTTTCCAATATGAGTTTAATTAGTATTTTTTTCTTCAATTTCAAGCATGAGTAGCTAGATTTATACTAGGGTTGTGACCCAACCCTAGTTTGTAAACCTTATGAGTATCTAATTTAGTGCTTATTTATGATTGGGTATTTATTATTTAGCCTTGTTCATGCTTTAATTTGTAGAATTAATGGTTGCAAACATTAGTTCATGCCTAATTGACTTAGTCTCTACTTAAGAAAGAGAGACTTAGTCTAGGAAAACTTGGCTAACAAGAAATTGGGTCAATCGAGATTGATCAACCCAATTAAAGGGTTCAACCTAGAGATAATATTAACCCGACTTGATCTCTTATCAACCATTTTGTGTGATACCCATTTGGACTTGAAAAAGCTAAATTGGGCAAAACTACTCCTTGACTGAGAGGTACTGAGTGGGTAATTGAGAGTTGATAGCTATAATACACTCCGATAAAAAAAACAAGCATTAAGGTTTATATCTCATTAGGCGAACACCTAGGCGATGGTCATAACCCTAGGCTTTTTACAAACTTGAAAAACAACAAAAACAATTATCTTAGTTTTATTTCTTAACTTCGCAATCTTACTTTTAAAAATTGAAATAGAAACAAAACCAATTTGTGGAAGTGTAAATTAAGATAGTTCAAACTCACGTACTAGAATATATGCTCCTAACTCCCATATAAAATCCATGTGGATTCATTCCCGACTCTTTGTTGAGTTACTATTATTGCAATCGACCGTTTCATATCTTTATTTTGAGGTTTGATTTGAACGAGATCAGTGCGCTTCTGCGCAAAACACTCTGCTTCTGCGGACCTTCCCTTCAAGTCCTTCCTCCGCTTCTGTGACCACCCTTCCGCATTTGCGACCTCGCAGGTGCAGAATCTCCCTCGCACCTAAAAAAACACTCCAACTCGCCCAGAATCGTCTTTGCGACCACTATGATGCTTCTGTGGCTCCGCACATGTGGCCCTTTTCTCACAGGTGCGGTTGCACCAGACCTGATCACACCATCTCTACCACAAGTCCACAATTCAATCCGTTTTTAATCAGAATCACACCCGAGGCCCCCGAGGCCCCCGGGACCCTATCCAAACATACCAAAAATTCCTAAAACACGATACGATCTTAGTCGAGGCCTCAACTTATATAAACAACATCAAAAACGAGAATCACACTCCAATTCAATCCTAATGAAACTAATGGATTTCCAACTTCTACAATCGATGTCGAAACCTATCAAACCAACTCCGATTGACCTCAAATTTTGCACACAAGTCATAAATGACACAACAGAACTATTCTACTACTGAAACTAAAATACAAGCCCAACAACCAAAAAGTCAACTTTCAGTGAAACTTCTCTACTTTCCAAACCTTCAACTTTTCAACTTTCGCCAATTCAAGCCAAAACGACCTACGGACCTCCAAATCAATATCCGGACACACTCTTAAATCCAAATTTACCATACAGAGCTATCAGAACCATCAAAACTCTATTTCAGAGTCTTTTACTCATAAGTCAACATTCGATCAACTCTTTCAACTTAATCTTCCAACCTTGGGAATAAGTGTCCCCATTCATTCCGAAACATCCTCAGAACCAAACCAACCACCCCAGCAAGTCGCATAACAACAGCAGAATATAGAATAAGTAATAAATAGGGAAATGGGGCTACAATACTCAAAATGACCGACACTAAAACCATCGAGGGTTGTGGTGTGGTGTATAAGATCTTTCCACCTTTAACTAAAGGTTTTGGATTCAAGCCATGAGATTGAAAAATTAAAATCTTGATAGAGAAATCTTCCTCCTTTAATGAGTCATATATGGCATGGTATTACGACCCAATTTAGGATCATGACCGATGCTTAGGAGTAAGTGCTCCCAAGTAAGCCTTATTAGTATTTTACAGAAAAACGGACAACGTTTCCCATGTTTTTGTGTAACAACCTGACCGGTCATTTTGCAATTTAGCGTCCCGTTTAGAGGCTTAAGGTCTCGAGCAGCTTCGTATTATGTATTATGACTAGTGTGTGTGGTCGAGTTCATATTTCGGATGATTCGGGATCAATTTGGAAGAAGGATTCTTGTTGTAGAAGCTTAAACGGTAAGAGTTGACTGGAGTTTGACTTTTGTGTAGAAGACTCCAAAAAGGGGTTTTGAAGATTCCAATAGCTTCGTATGGCGATTTTAGACTTAGGCTTGCATCCGAATTTTGATTTGGAGGGCCGTAGGATAATTTGAAGCATTTTGGCAAAAATTAGAAAGTTGAAGTTTTGGAAGGTTAAGAGGTTTGACCGGGAGTTGATTTTGTTGATATGGGGATCGGATTGCGATTTCAAGAGTTGGATTAGCTCCATTATGTCATTTGAGACTTGCATTCAAAATTTGACGTCATTCCGGGTTGATTTGATATGTTTTGGCGCGAGTTGTAGAAGTTGAAAATTAATAAATTCATTAAGTTCGATTTGAGGTGTGATTCATATTTTTGATGCTATTTGATGTGATTTGAGGCCTCGATCAGGTCCGTGTTATGTTTTGGGACTTATTGGTATGTTCGGACGAGGTCCCGAGAGGCTCGAGTGAGTTTCAGATAGGTTTGGGTTGTGTTGCACTCATTTTTGATGTTTTGACATCATTTCTTCAAGCATAAATGGTACTTTAGTAATCAAATGACCTCAAATTTATGTTTTTATTGAAGAATTAGATTCGTAGCATAATTACGGAGCAATAGCAAAAAGAATCGTCGAATTTGGACATCGTATGAGGGAGTTAGACTCATTTTAGTATCAGAGAAGAGAGTTGGTGCTAGTGCTTCGCAGATGCGAAGTTGGGTAATGCTCCGCAAATGCGAAAATTACAGCTGGCAGACCGCAGGTGCGGAGTTTTGGGCGCGGAAGCGAAATGCCTTATGTATTAAAAATATCAGACTGCATTTATTTAACATTTTGAACATATCTTGAGTTCTAGAGCTCCGATTGAGGTGATTTTTGCGGCGTTCATTTCGTATTTTCATGGGGGTCAGTATCTAACTATAATTTTTGTATTTTAATATGATTACAGAAGTTTCATTTTTGAATTAATCCATATTTTGATTGGAGAATTAGAGGTTTTTATCAAAAACTTTTCTAAAGAGAATAATTGGATTTTGAACATTGATTCGGAGTCGGAATTGGATGAAATTAGTATGGTTGGACTCGTAATTGAATGGGTGTTCGGATTTTATGAATTTTTTTGGGTTCCGAGGTGCAAGCCCATGGTTGACTTTTGGGTTGACTTTTTAGTTTTGTTAAAGATTGAAACTTTATTATCCGGAATTATTTTCAATGAGTTTCATTTATGATTTGAAGTTATTTTGGCTAGATTTGAGCCGTCCGGAGGTTGTTTCTCTCCAGAAGGTCATTTTAGAGTATCAGTGTATCTTCTTTGAGGTAAGTATCTGTCGCGCCCCTTTTACTCGTGAAATCTCTCTTCGATGTCGTGACAACTCTTTTAAAGGAAGGGTACTAAAAGAGAGAGTCACCACCTAACGGATTAAGGTGCGTTAGGGCACCTATTTTGTAAATAACTCTGGATTAACCAGTTCGCGTCACCAAAGATCGGGTAAGGGCTCAAACTACCTTGAAGAGAAGGTGTTAGGCATTCCTCGAGGTCCACAACGGTGGTTCCCGGTCAAATTCGGATTATATGAATTAGTCTAAGAGAAGGGAAGAAATTTGGGCAAATAAAATGATTGACTTTAAACAAAGGTGGGGGGGGGGGGGATCCTATATTTTTTAGCCTAAAGGATCACCCCGTACAACATAAATAATACTTCGTAACTCTCTCAATATGGGATATTACTCATATTATTTAGCAGGCACAAACTATCATCTCCTGCTACCCGATTACTATCTTTAAGTTGTTTACCTAAAGCGCACTAGTCAATTCTAAGTCGTACTCTATGCGTGCACTACCCGTCCCATGCCTATGGTCCAGGAGGCATTTGGACCTCTATTTCAGGGTGGTTCTAGACTTTAACTTAGGTTGCTCAAAATGGAAAATACTAGGCGACAAGCAAAACATTTAGGTCTTTCACATATAAGCAAATAAGGGCTCAAGTTAGCCTCCGCATTTAGATAACAAATGCACGCCAAACTGATTAACATTAACAGATTTTAATAAATTAAGGTTGCAGAATCCTATAGGCAGGATCTCTATGTGATACCAAATTAATGAGCAGACAGCTACACGCAAAAGCCATTTCCTAAATACGATTTCTAGAAACCTACATAATTTGGCTGCTGATTTTAAGCATAAGGTGATTAAACCTATAGGCATGATGTCTAGGTGTTCTTCTCAATAATAAATAATGGTAATCACGTAAGGATATTCAGAATTACTTATTTAGTCCTATAGGCATATTTTATAGTGATAATAATGACACAGTGTCGAGAACTCCTGAATAAACGAGCAAGATTATAATTAAACTGATTCAGACCTATATGCATGCTTTCTACAATTTAATCCGATTTTAGATCCTATAGACATGATCTCTACAATTTGTGAATAGGGCAGCATGTAAACGCATATTGAATCATACAATTCCCTATAGGTATGGTTTCTAATAAGCAGAAATAGAACACAATTGAATCAAGTATTGAAACCATATGCAGGATTGCTAACATATAATGACTGAACATAATAGGATACCTATAGGCATTATTTCTAACACACGATAACTAAACACACATTATTGAACCTATAGGCAGGATTTCTATCCCCATTTATTGCAGATATAAGATAAAAATCCCTTTCCCAATTTCACTAATACCCCAAATGTTATTACAATAATTATTACAGACCCAGAATGAATATCATGAATTACATAGGAGAATAACTATAGGGAGCCTACAGCAGGCCCAAAATACACCTGGACAGGTCTGGACTTTATTCTTACAAATCACAACAGTCTCCAAGTTACACACTCATAGACATACAACAGCCAAGAATTGAATGATTCACCCAGTGAGCACAAGATAGAGTTGAGCATATAAAACCAAGGCCCTAGTGTGTCAGAGTTTCCAAGGGCTTCAAGAACCCAGGGCAGTGCTCACACTAGGGTGGTTAACAAGAATAGTTTAGAGGAGGGATTAAGAACCAAATCCTAGTGTGTCAGAGTTCACAAGGGTCTCTAATGAACCCTGAACAGTGCTCACACTAGGGAGGCCAAAGGACAGAACTTGGGCAGCATTGGCTAAGAATAGGATTTAAAAGAGCTTAGGTGACAGAGAAAGAAAGACCAAAATTGAGAAGACAGGAATTGAGGATTTAAACAGACATGACCAAATTGAGTCAACAAGCAGACACTTAAATAGAATTTTAAAAAAAAGAACTAGTTTAATGAAACTGATAAACAGGTTTCAAACTCAACACAGTAGCAGTAACATGCTAAAAGTTGGCAAAGAACATGTTTGCAAGTTTGGCAAAGTCATAGGTGTAGAATGAGTTAAAGCATGCTGAATCATGTTAAGTACATAACCTGGTGTTATTATTAAGAAAACCGGAACAACATCATAGAAGGGGGGAGGGCATCATGCTTACAGTCATAAGTCAAGACACACACACTCAGTAAAATCATGTTAAGTAGCAGGTAACTTTGTTATAATGATCTAACCAAAGATGATCCAGTTTGTATCAAAGGATAAAGCAACAACTCGAACATGATGAGACAGCTACTCCAAATTACTAACAAACACTAAAGGGGGTGTGGGATCGAGTGATCATGTTAACACAATAGCAGAGAGGCAGATTATAACTAGTAATAAGAGTCACAGATGTGAGGCATTCACTGCAGTGATTCAGGGTAAGGGGATAAATATGCTCATAGGCATTCAAGGATTGATACACTAACTGGATATACCTTAAATAAGTTCAAATAACTTCATCATAGGTAATATTAGGAGAAATTAAGTGTTAAAAGGACTAAGACATACAGATTTGATAGAGCTATACTTAAACACCCTTCGAAAGCATATTGAATAACAAATTCAATAGTAATCACATATACAAATCAAGGACATGTAAGAATGAAAGTGCAGAAGTTAGGTGACTCACCAGTTAAGCGAGAAAAAAGCACAAAGTATGGAAGTCCACAGTATATAGCAAGATTTCAGAGCTGACTGGCCTTGGCTTCCAGCCGGCCAAAGTTAGAGTATAGAATGCAAAATCAGAATAACCTTAGGTCTAGTAAGTCTATAGTGAGTTCAGAAAGTAGTCCAAGGTCCTTTTAAAAGGGAATGGGGGAAGAGTATATATAGTGATAGAAATCAGCACATAAACATGGAAACAAATCAGTCATATGCAAGAAAATATTTCAGAATCAGTTATAGGTAATTTAGGGCACAAATCAAGGGATTCAGCAAATCAGGGAAAAATCCGAGATTATTCAGAATATTTAAGGTAAATACACAGGCATACCAAAACACAAATCGTTCAGACTTATTAAGGCGGACTTTAAAGGACACACAAATAATATCGAAACAAAAATTATTCAGAATATTTAAGCAAATATTAAAGGAAACACAAATAATACCAAAACAAAACATTATTCAGAATATTTAAACAAATATTAAAGTAAAAATCAGGGAAAACATAAGGAAAGAAAGTAATCAAACACAGAAAGGAAAGATTCACCAGACTCGGTAAGAAAATGAGAAAGTTTCAAACCCCAGTTTTAGGAAAAGTGTGAAATCAGTGGAAAATAAAGTAAAAATCGCACAAAATAAGATGAATAGAAGCGGAATAACATTAAAAATTAGAAAATCGGACCTATATTGGTCCGATTGAAAGGGTTTAAAAACCCTAATTTGGGTAGGTAAGAATCATCAACAGATATGAAGAATATTCGTTATTCACAAAGAATCAATTATGAACATAGACGGAATAGCCACAGAAATTAGAGGTGTGAGCCGATTTGGTTCGATTTTGGCAAGAGTTTCTTGCCATGTTAGGCAAGCAATTAAGTAAGATCATAGACGAGTGGCCAGTGGTGAGGAGAGGTAAATAAGGTAAGGGAATCCATGGTGGATTCCGTTTTGGGGCCGGATTGGGAGGGGGGTTGATAGGAACGGCGGCTAGGGTTCATGAGAGATGAGAGACGAGGTAATTCCAGGGGGGCGAGGTGGTATAGAATGATTAGGGTTAGGGGTTTAGGTTGATTTAAAGGGGAGGGTGTAACGTAGATCAACGACCGTTGATCGTAGAGATCAACAGTCACGATTTAAAGGGGTCCTGAGTCGGATGTTTAAATGGGTATGGGGATTGGGCTAATGGGTCTTGGTCCAAGGGTATTGGGCTGGTGTAAGGGTGTTGGGTTAAATCTGAAAATAGGGGATTTTAGGGCTAGATTTTAAATACCCACTATTTAACAAATAAATAATTTATAAAATAATAAATAAATAAAATAAATATCATTTGTGCATGAAAATAATTAAAAATAATTACTTAACATTATAAAAATATAAAAAGTTATTTTCTGTATGAATAATATAATTATATATGCATATGGGCTATTATTGCAAAATGTGCAATTTGGCCCTAAAAATGCAAATTTAATTATGATAAAATGCACTGAAAATATTCAAAACCTCATATTGGTATAAATGATAAGTTTAGATGATTAAATCATCATAAAAATAATTTGTAGGGTAATTATTGGATATTTATATAATAAAAATGCAGAAATAAATTGATTTAAAGTCCTTAAAAATTATGGAAAATTATAAAAAATACTTGTATATGCTTGTAAATCAAATGATGATGCATATGCGCTATTTTGAAGGTATATATATATATATATATATGGAAAATATGAGGGAAATATTGAGTATCAACAACTGTCCCTCTTTACCCGGGAAGGATGAAAGAGTTGTCGGGTAAAGAAATGATGATCGATTTTGACCGAACGAGGTGATTTTGAAAAATATAGGCTGGACCCTAGTTTCTGAGCTGCCTACATATCCCTGGTTTTATAGGAATCAGGCCATGTGTAGTTCTGGATCCAACAGTGGAATAAACCGATGGAGTTATTGTAACAACGGACAAGATGTTTTGGATAGGACGATATCAGGATTGTAAACGGATGTATCTGGGAATGGTTATGGATATTTGAATGGTTATTAGATAGAAATGGGTATCAGACGGTGGTTGGTTACGTTTGAAATAATTGCTGGACATGAACGTTGAATGAAAACCGGAGCGAAGATTGCTCCAGTTAAGAGAACGGCTACTTCTTAGATCACCTGCAAACTCAAAATACGATGCATACAAATACATATAGATTATTGCATAAATTTAAGCATGATGCAAATTCCCTCTGGACTATGGAGATCGTCTTTGGACGGTGAGGATGATGTCCTTAGACCGTGATGTCCCGGGCCATGAATTGTGAGATAGGGGATTCACATTCCATGAAATGATGTTCTCGGGCTATGAAGTTGGTGCCTCCGAACTATGATGCCTTTGAATAATGATGTGCAATATTGAGAGATCCTTAGGCCATGGCATGGTGTCTTCCGGCTATGAGGATGATGCCTTCGGACTATGAAGCCTTCGAAAAATTTGGCTATGATTCAGCCCATGAGATGCAAAGACATGATGCTTGAGATAAAACAAGATAAAGCTTAGTCTTGTGTAGAACCGGGGGCAGAGCTTATCCTCGAGAGAAGATAATAATGCAAGGTTTTGAACAACGCAGCATTTGTGGTTATGCAAGGAGAGACAGTGCTTAGTCTTGTGCAAGATTGGAGATAATGCTGCTTAGTCTTGTGCAAGATTGGAGATAATGCTTAGTCTTGTGCAAGGTTGGAGACAATGCTTAATCTCATGCAGGATTGAAGACAATGCTTAGTCTCGTACATTGGGAAGTCAAAGCTTAGTCTTATGTAATTAAGGAGGCAAGGCTTAGCCTCATGCAAGATGGGAGACAATGCTTAATCTCGTGCAAGATTGGAGACAATGCTTAGTCTCATACATTGGGAAGGCAGAGCTTAGCTTTATGCAATTGATGAGGTAGGGCTTAGCCTCATGCAAAATGGAGACAATGCTTAGTCTCGTGTAATAGGAAAGGCAAAGCTTAGCCTTATGTAATTAAGGAGGCAGCGCTTAGCCTCATGCAAGATGGGAGACAATGCTTAGTTTCATACAATAGGAAAGGCAAAGCTTAGCCTTGTGCAATTGAGGAGGCAGGGCTTGGCCTCATGCAATATGGGAGACAATGTTTAGTCTTATGCAATAGGAAAGATAGAGCTTAGCCTTGTGCAATTAAGGAGGCAAAGCTTAGCCTCATGCAAAATGGAGACAATGCTTAGTCTCATGCAATAGGAAAGGATGAGCTTAGACTTGTGCAATTAAGGAGGCAGAGCTTAGCCTCATGCAAAATGGAGACAATGCTTAGTCTCATGCAATGAATAGATAATAAGTGATAGCAACGTATTTCTTACCTGGAGATATGTTTGCGTTCGGTAGCTTTGTTGTTATGAAGATAGTGATTCTAAGGTGTGCACGTACTCGCGACTATTCCTTGTTCCTGTATCCAAAGGAAAATTGTGTGTTTTACGGGGAGGTCGGTTTGTGCCTCCGCCTGCTTGCTTTGCTTTGCTCTGCATTGAAATCCTCTCAAGTTACCATGGGTAGCATCTGGCTAAAAATAAAGCTTTCCAAAAAATATGTGTGCATAGTTATTTAAAACACAATAATATTAAATAAATTAGATGAACCAGTAACTGTGACATTATCAGAGACATTGCGACTTTCTTGCCATAGAATTTTGAGGGTCCTCCTCAAAATTCTGCCCTAGTTTTTCAGACAATTTTCTGGATATTCCGCACACGGTGCCGTTGGCTGAGCTTACCCCAAAATTTTGAGGGTTCTCCTCAAAATTCTACCCCAGTTTCTGATTGTGGGGAAAATGAGAATTTTATTGAATTGTGACCGAACCCACAGGGCTGCCTTACTTATCCCCTCTTAAATGGGAATCAGTCAAGCGTAGTTCAATTACATCAGATGAAGAAATGCGAACATTCTAAATATAATATCTTTTGACTGCATCTGAATTGATAGGCTTTGGCCAAACCGCTCCGTCCATTTCTGCGAGTATGAGTTCTCCTCCTGTTAGTACTCGGTGAACCATGTAGGGCCCTTGCCAATTGGGTGAAAATTTCCCTTTGGCTTTATCTTGATGCGGGAAGATCCGCTTCAGTACCAGCTGCCTCGGTGCGAACTGTCTAGATTTGACCCTTTTGTTGAAAGCTCTAGACATCCTATTCTGATAGAGTTGACCATGACACACTATATTCATTCTTTTCCCGTCAATGAGAGCTAATTGTTCATAGCGACTTATTATCCATTCTGCATCACTGAGTTCAACATCTTGTATAATTCTTAAAGAAGGAATTTGAACCTCGGTAGGAATGACAACTTCGGTACCGTAGACCAGCAAATATGGAGTTGCTCCGGTTGATGTACAGACTGTGGTACGGTACCCCAATAAGGCAAATGGCAACCTCTCGCATCATTGCTTCTGGTTGTCTACCATCTTCCTCAGTATTTTCTTCATATTCTTATTTGTGGCCTCCACGACTCCATTCATTTGAGGCATGTATGCTATGGAATTCTTGTTCTTGATTTTGAAGGGCTCGCACATAGCTTTCATTAGGTCATTGTTGAGATTGGCGACGTTGTCGGTGATGATGGACTTTGGAACCCCAAATCGGCAAGTAATACGATCTCTAACAAAATCTACGACGACTTTCTTGGTTACAGCTTTGTAGGATACAGCTTCGACTCATTTTGTAAAGTAGTCTATGGCCACTAAAATGAACCTGTGCCCGTTTGAAGCAGTGGGCCTGATTGGTCCAATGACGTCCATTCCCCAAGCGGCAAAAGGCCAAGGTGCACTCATTGCATTGAGTTCATTTGGTGGCACCCGTATCATATCTGCGTGTATTTGGCACTGATGACATTTCTGGACATACCTGATGCAGTCTGTTTCCATATTCATCCAAAAATAACCTGCCCTAAGTATCTTCTTGGCTAAAATGAAACCATTCATGTGTGGTCTGCAAGTTCCAGAGTGTATCTCTTCGAGCAGTTTGGAAGCTTCCTTGGCGTCAACACACCGTAATAATCCTAAGTCTGGAGTCCTTCTGTACATAATTCCTCCACTTTGGAAGAAATGGTTGGACAATCTTCAGAGCATGCATTTTTTAGTATGATTTGCATGCTACGGGTACTCTCCTTTTGCCAAGTACTCCTTGATATGAATCCTTACCGAAATGGGGTCAATGAAATTCTTGTCTGGATGCTGTATCATGGAGGACAAAGTGGCCAATGCGTCTGCGAACTCATTCTGGATTCTTGGGACATGTCTAAACTCTATCTTCGTGAACCTCATCATCATCTCTTGCACATGATATAGATATGGTAATATCTTGGTATTTTTTGTAGCTCATTCTCCCTGCACCTGATGTACCAGAAGATCTGAATCACCAATTACTAGTAATTCCTGGATATTCATGTCAACGGCCAAATTGAGCCCCAATATGCAAGCCTCATATTCTGCCATATTATTGGTGCACGGAAATCTAAGTTTCGCGAATACCAGATAATGTTGACCTATTTTTGACACCAAAACGGCTCCAATACCCACTCCTTTGAAGTTTGCGTCTCCATCGAAAAACATTTTCCACCCGTCGTAGGCTTCAGCGATATCTTCTCCTACAAATGATACTTTTTCATTAGGAAAATACATTTTTAGTGGTTTGTATTCTCCTCCTACAGGATTTTCCGCAAGATGATCGGCTAATGCTTGTCCCTTAACCACCTTCTGAGTCATATAGGCGATGTCGAATTCACTCAACAATATCTGCCATTTTGCCAGCTTCCCTGTAGGCATGGGTTTCTAGATGATGTACTTCAGAGGATCCGTCCTTGATATGAGATATGTGGTATAGGCACAGAAGTAGTGCCTCAGTTTCTGGGCTATCCAGGTCAAAGCACAACAGGTGCGTTCCAGCAAAGAATACTGTGCTTCGTAGGGTGTGAACTTCTTACTCAGATAGTATATGGCATGTTCTTTCCTTCCCGTCTCGTCGTGTTGTCCCAAGACACAACCTAAAGCCCCATCTAATATGGAGAGATAGAGTAGCAGTGGCCTACCAGGTTCTGGCGGGACCAGGACTGGCGGTGTGCACAAATATTCTTTGATTCTGTCAAAAGTGTTCTAGTAGTCTTTAGTCCAATTGGTTGTGGCATCCTTCTTTAACATTTTAAAAATCAGCTCCCAGATCACGGTTGATTGTGCTATGAAGTGACTGATGTAATTAAGATGTCCCAAGAAGCGCATCACGTCTTTCTTGTTATTTGGAGGTGGCAAATCCTAGATAGCCTTGACCTTTGATGGGTCTAGCTCAATTCCTTAGCGGCTGACGATGAATCCTAATAATTTTCCTGCGTGGACCCCGAAGACACATTTTGCGGGATTCAATTTCAAATTGTACCTCCGAAGCCGATCAAAGAATTTCCTCAAGTCTGCTATGTGGTCCCTACTTTTCTTGGATTTGATGATGACGTTATCCACATATACCTCTATCTCCTTGTGTATCATGTCTAGGAAAATAGTTGTCACAACCCTCATATAAGTGGCCCCAACATTCTTCAGACCAAACGACATCATTTTATAGCAGTATACCCCCCATGGTGTGATAAAAGCTGTCTTTTCGACATCCTCTTCATCCATCCAGATCAGATGATATCCCGCGAAGCAATCCACAAAGGATTGGAGTTCATGTTTGGCGTAATTGTCGATCAGTATGTGTATGTTGGGTAACGGGAAATCATCTTTGGGACGTGCTTTGTTTAGGTCCCGATAATCGACGCATACTCTGACTTTCCCATCCTTCTTCAGAACTGGCACGATGTTAGCCAACCAAGTTGGATATTCAACCACTCTGAGAACCTTAGTTTTGATCTGCTTGGTGACTTCTTCTTTGATTTTCAAACTCATATCTGGCTTGAACTTTCTGAGCTTCTGCTTTACCGGCGGACACATTGGGTTGGTAGGTAGTTTATGAGCCACTATTGACGTGCTCAAACCGGTCATATCATCATAGGACCATGCAAAGATATCCTCTTATTCCTTCAGGAAATGAGTGTATTCTTCTTTCTCTGATGGCGACAGGTGAATGCTTACACGTGTTTCTTTGACTGTTTCAGAGTCTCCTAGATTAACTGTTTCAGTCTCATCCAAATTGGACTTAGGTTTATTTTCAAAATTTTCTACTTCTCTGACAATTTCCTCGGGTATTATATCCTCTTCCAGATCCTCTAAATCATTATCCTTATGTTGTGTTGTCTCATTACATATCACATTCGTAAGTTCATCGGGATAGGTAATAATAATGTTGTAGAGAAAAAACGTAAAGAATAATAATAAAGACTAAAAACAATGCATTTAGATAAATCTTGAAAACGTCAAACAGGTACGGCTCGATGAGCCGAACAATTATTTCAAAACAAAACATGCTTAAAAATAATACTGAAAATGTCTTAAAATGCTCATAAAAATTGCTTTTAAAATAAATGATGCTAATTGCCAGGCTACCCAGGAACTCGATGGGCCCTTGATGGTGCAATAGTCCACTTCTTGAGAACAGCTCCCTTCTCCACGGTCCGAATAATGAGGCCTTCCTCCTCCTCCTCAACTATGGCACTGCAATCCATGTCTTCATCTTCCTGATACCGCTCAGATCATCCATCTTAGCCTTTCCTTTGTTCTTAGGATCACTTGGAGGAGGAGGAGGTGGAGGACCTCTAGATCTGGTATGATATGCCGATGATGCCAGTATGCACAAACCAACCTTAGGGGATGGGAATAAATAAAGAAAAGAAGAAAAACAAAAGGTAAGTCAGTAAAAAGTATTAAAAGGATATTTACAATATTTAAACACGTATTGCGGAATTCGCGTCCTAATTTAGGGACCTCATCGTGCCCGAGGTAGGCCTAGCGACATATAGCTTTAGAGAAAACTCAATGCCGATAACTGCATCATTTCATTAATATGATAAATAGACCAAATCTCTACTAAAACGATAATAATTATAAAGAGTCACTATTGGCATTTGCCTTACTACAATCAAATTCTAAAATGAATCTAGAAAACATCACCCCTAATCTACTTGGTCCCAGAGGGACCTTCTCCAAGCTTGGCCTTCTTAGCCCCGTCAATCAGATTCCCCAGGTCGCGCATGTCCAATAGCAAATACGCCCTTGCTAGATGTCCTCCTTCATTTCCCTCTGCGTTCTGACAATCCGAGACCCTTTTCCTCATATTTCCCTCAAGTTCCATCAAACCCTTCTCCAAATACTCCAACCTTTCTGTCGATTTAGTGGCGATTCCTCTCCATTCATTGATTTCTTCCATGTCCACTTTATGTTGTTCCAAATGCCTGGACTCAGATTCAAAGACCCTTTTGCGCAACCTCCTATATTTGACTTGTGCTTCAGCAGCATCGTCTATGACCCTATTTCTCAAATCAACCCCTGGCTTGACCTCTCCTGCTATGTCATCGACCAACCATGATGGGTAGAAGTACACATGGCAGGCATAATACCTGTCTGGCTCGATGGTATCTTTCTCCACAATAATCTTTTGATGCCACGTGTGCTGTGCCTCGAACTTGAATGGAATTACATTCCCTTGGAAATCTGCTTTGTAATGAACCATTTTGGAAACTCGTGGTATAACCTGTTTTCTCCCAGCTTTCCGCATGTCTCTGATAGGAGCATAAGGATAGATTCCCCTTAATCCGATTAGCACTAGATGAGGAATATCTCTCGACCTGATGATGAATTCACAGTTAGGGAACCACTCGAACATCCAATGTATCTTTTCATCAGTCAAATTGCTAAAGAAATGTACCCAGCTCACAGCGTTTCCCGGTTGTGCAAACCTGTCTGGGATAAAAGTCATTCTCTTCGGATAGTGATAAGCTATGTGGTCATTCCATGATCGTCGCTGAAATTCTTAACGGTATTGTCCTCTCTAAAGGTGTTCCAATAACCATATTTTCAGCAACAGATTGCAACCCTCGAAATGCCTATATCCCTTTTTGCAACGGTCTAAGGCTCGGTACATCTCAGCCATGATCTTTGGGACAATAGTGTAAGTTTGCCACTCAATTCCTTCCATTAGGTTCTTAGTGACCATAGCTAGGCGAGTGTGGATCCTTTCTCCTTGTATCGGGAATATCAGCATCCCCAAAAAATAGACAATGAATACAAAAACCCGGCGATGAGTCCAACCCAAAGAAGTGATGGCAAATTTATTATGGTAAAGGTGATATGACTTGTTGTGACCATAATGCTCGTAAAGGAAGTCGAATGGTATGTAAGATTTCTTCAGATAGACTAACTCATCATTTTTCCTGAAACCCATCATTTTTAGGAAACCTCGAGAAGTACGGTTTTCCGGTACCAACAAGCCAGGGCTATCCCATGGGAGCCCAACGAAGCCTCCTATTTCCTCTAGAAGGGGAGTCATTTCTATATCACCAAAATGGAAGACGACCCGCTTCTCATCCCAGAACATGGTGGCAGCCTCAATTAACACATTATTGGGCTGAATATCTAACAAAGAAGGTAAATTCCCGAGAACTATTTTCACATGGTTTTTGTCGCTCGGCGAGATATTTTCCCACCAATCTAGAAACAAAGGTGGGATATTTCGAACCATGCCGAACTTGGGGACTTCGTGCCTCATTTCTGCAAAACAAATAAAGTTAGCCCTTTTCCCTCTGGATTCGACTATTTACACATTAATGATTAGCATATCGGCACGTTTTCTCCAAATAATGCACATATCATGATCGTATCCATTGGGATTTAAGGAAATCCCAGCGGGCTTTTGATAAGGCCTGCCTTAAAGAGTTATTACGCGGACAGCGTTCTAACCCATACTAGGTCTAGACATGATGCATGCACAGTTAATATAAGAGTGGGGGTTTTTAGAAGAGTCTAGACCGGCACCCTCAAGTAGACAACTTTAGAGGGGAAGGCACGGAACCGTCGATTGCACCGCTGATCGACTAGTTTTACCGCAAATAAGCCTTTCCAAATTTAAAGGGTGATTTAGGAAGAGCACGGACATTCATCAAGTGCCGCTATGGTATTAGTTACGCACGAGTGGAATATGATGTGGAGCATGCTTTATGAAAAGATAAAATAACACGTTGTCAAGTATTTTGCGTGATGAAGACGGTAAATGCAATATTAAATGAAATGTAAAGACATAAAAAGAAATAAAAACAAGGAAGAAGTTAGTTCGCACAATATGAAAGAATTGTAATAAAGCAAGCAAAAGGGGTGGGGTAGGGAGAGAGACGTGATGTAGCAAATTTAAAAATGATTTGGAGCAGGTGAACATGACTAGGAAATAAAGGAAAACGCACATTGTAACCAAATTAAGCAAAGATTTGCATACAAATTCAAAATAGAGGGAAATAGGGAAATGGTGTGCATGTAGCCATAAAAAGGGAAAATGGAAGCGGGATGTTCATGTAACGATAAAGAGCAAGGAAACACATTCATCAAAGAAGACTAATTTATATAGACCAAGTTCGCTATGGTAAGATCCTAAAAATATCCCCAGCAGAGTCGCCATGCTGTCGCTCCCCTTTTTCTCACAAAATCGGACTTCGACGTCATGACAACTCTTTTAAAGGAAGGGTTCTAAAAGAGAGAGTCACCACCTAACGGATTAAGGTGCGTTAGGGCACCTATTTTGCAAATAACTCTAGATTAACCAGTTCGCGTCACCAAAGACCGGGTAAGGGATCAAATTACCTTGAGGAGAAGGTGTTAGGCATTCCTTGAGGTCCACAATGGTGGGTCCCGACCGAACTCAAATTATATGAATTAGTCTAATAGAAGGGAAGAAATTTGGGCAAATAAAATGATTGACTTTAAACAAAGGTGGGGGGGGGGGTCCTATGCTTTTTAACCTAAAGGATCACCCCGTGCAACATAAATAATACTTCGTAACTCCCTCAAGATGGGGTATTGCATTATTTGCTTAGTTGTATGTAGCCAATCTTGGTGTGCTTGTTGTTGCTTTAACTTCATTGTTGTCTTGCTTACACTGTACATTTTGTGGTAATCATTTCTTATATGCCATTTGTTGTCTCTACTCTCATTTGTTGACTTGAATTGTGGTAGAACACTAGCACAAGCATACTCGTAGATGAATCACCCATATCAGTTTAAGAAGATGAATCCTGACGCTATTGACCATTACATGTACTCTTGTCTACTTGCGTTCTGTGTGAGAGCTGTTCTCCTAGCACGTGAGTCGTCCGTGCGGTTATGAGTTGTAATGCGAGGACAAGATGCCAAGTGATTAGGGTTCATGAATTAGAACCCACGAGCAGTGATTATGAGGTTTGGGACCTCGTGGAATGCTTGACAAATTTGGTGTGACAGCGGTTATCCTTATTGCGTTGTTGCTGGTTTTCTTTTATTTGGTATCACCGGACTTAGAGTGTGTTCAGCTTACTCTATAGCACTATTACCCGACTGCTTCCTGTTAAATATTGTTGTTACTAGTGTATCATTGCAAGCATTATTTTGTATTCCTTATCATGCTTAGCTTTATATTAAGATTTTTTCTCTATTAGTTCACCTTCACACTTGTTCAAGTTATTTAGTCCGGTAGGTGTCTTGACTGTCCCTCGTCACTACTCCACCGAGGTTAATCTTGATACTTATTGGGTACCGCTGTGGTGTTCTCATGCTACACTTTCTGAATTTTTTTTGTGCAGATTCAGGTGTTTCGGAGTTGGTTGATCAATAGTTAGATGTTCGGGTTTTGCTGTGGAGATTCAAGGTAAACTTGTCATCGTATTCGCAGGCCTCGGGGTCACCTTTTAATATTGTACCTTTACTGTTTATTTCTATTCCAAAACAATTGTATTTAGGAATTTTTCTAGCAAACTCAGTAGAGCTTATGACTTGTACCACCGGTTTTGGGATTGTTGGCTTGTATGGAAATTTCCATATCGAAATTCATAGTTGTTGGTTAAATTTTGCTATTAATTCAGTAAGTGATAGGCTTACCTACTCTTAGATACTAGGTTCCGTCACGACATCCTACGAAAGGAAATTGGGGTCGTGAGATTTTGGACTATGCAAAAATTTTCCTATCTCATAAACAGATAACAACCTATAAATATTAACCTAAATCAGTCACACTCTTCATCTACTAACCACAAACGGGTTTCCACCAATATTACCAACCTCTTCAACATAATAAAACCAAAGCCAACTCCAAATATATGGAAAGAAAGTGTAATACTAGTAACTAGTTCATATTAACAGATGAATACTCACGTCACCAATAAGAAAACTATGGAGCAACTCTAATAGTTCAAAAGAAAAGACTATATAAAAAAAATAAAAAATCAGCCCACGCGAACGAGTGCGGGGCTCACCAAGAAGTATCAACCCGCGCGCTCTAATTAACAAAATCCTCGCCTGCGTCAATTGCCGTCTCTGTAAAAAAATAGCGGGGAGTGAGTCGCTAGCTCTGTGAGTAATAACACTTAATCACAATCGTTTTTAATTGGGGACAAGTCAGAAAAATACTTATATAATAATAATAATAATAATAATAATAATTAGAACTATCATAAAAATAAAATGCCCTCTCAAAAACGGTAAATATAATCAGTCTATTCATGTGCTTCCTGTAACAGAAATTAATTTAACAAATTGTTAATAACTCGGTAAATACTGTGTCATAGCGAATCTTTATATTTGGGAGGTTTTCAAGAAAGGATCATGTAATCTATATCATTGTGTGGACCCCTTCGTAAAAGGAGTCAAATATAACTGTAGGTCCCTACTCGAGGGAAAACTGTAACTGTATGATAGTTTTACCTTCCCACTAGCGAGGGTTATATCTATAATCGGTAATCTATAAATACAAGGTGCACCATGTCTAACGAATCCGTCGTTAGCTACGGGATCCTTCAAAGTCTTCTCCCATTTATACTTGTCTTTATAATCCGTCAATACTCATATAAAAATATTTTTAAAATAATACATGGCATTTCACTTCTTATCAAATCATGTAATTTTATTCCGTAACAGTAATCATATCTCAAGTAACGGTAAAACATATCCAGTAACAGCTAGAATATTTATAACAATTCTAATCATCGCAAATAATTATTTCGATATCATATCGAGTAAAGGACTTGTCCCACATGCAAATTCAAAATAATCGATAACATGTTCATATTAAAAATCATGTCTAAATCATGTAAGTTATGAAAACATAAACTGCGGTAAGGGTTAGTACTCACAATACTCGTGCCGAAATACCAAATGCTTCACCTCGAGCAATTCGTACAACTTCCTCCAATCAATCTATAATTACATACTATCGATCTCATATTAATTTTTTTGTTCAGTCTAATAAATAACTAATATAGAATACCTAACCCACTAGATCATATCTTTAATTCCCAGTTCGTCAAAATCTTATTTACTCTTGCCACAGTTAACTTAAACTAGTTTTAAAAATCTTCTAAATAAATGGTACTCATATAGTTTACTGTACTATTTAATTTCCTCAACTGTTTATCTAAGTTGAAGCTTAAATAGTGTTTTTGTCCATAATATATATAAATTTGCAATATCCGATAGAAATCCCATAAATACTTGAATCGAGAAGTAAAGAATTTCACTAGAAATTGAAGCAGAATCAAAGAAAGGGAAACATTGACCTTTTTGTGTAGGAATCAACTATGAAGCTTGATAATTTCTTCCTTCTTCCTTACTAAAACATACTGATAAAAACTTCTCTTTTCCCTTAAAGTATTGTTGCCCGTGAATTTTTCCTGTGTTAGAATACTTCTACGACCCAAAGTCCTCTTTTTTTTTCTTTTCCTGTTCCCTGATGTGAGTCCTTCTCCCTTCCCTTAATCCCTTTCTTTCTTTTTCCTTTTTTCCAGATTGAAATCTGGTGGGCTTCGGGCCTTTTTTTGTGTATCCCTTCCCTTAAATGATCAATATGTCCTTGTTTAAAATTTATGGGCTATTACAATCTCTCCACTTTATAAAATCCGGTCCGCGAATTTAACTGAAGCACGTACCTATAAACTAAAATAATTGAGGATATTTGACGCGCATATCATCTTCCATTTCCCAAGTAGCTTCTTCGACGATATGATTTCTCCATAAGACTTTAATGAAAACAATTTCTTTTGACAGTAGCTTTCGTACTTGTCTATCAACAATAGCCATTGGCTTCTCCTCGTAAGACAACTTCTCATCAAGCGGTATAGTAGGTACTTCAAGCACCTGAGATGAGTCTGATATATATTTTCTTAGCATTGAGACATGAAACACTGGATGAATAAAAGGCAACTCAGGAGGAAGTTCCAAATGATAAGCCACAACTCCTACTCGGTCTAGTATCTCATACGGTCCTACAAACCTGAGGCTCAACTTGCCTCTTTTCTAATATCGCATCATACCTTTCATAGGGGAGACTCGTAAGAACACTTTGTCTCCAATTGTGAATACTAAATATATTCTTCTCTTATTTACATAAGACGTTTGTCTACTTTGAGCTTTGAGCAATCTCTGCCTGATTAATTGGACCTTGTCAAAAGCTTTTTGTACTAAGTCGGATCCCAATAAGTTAGTCTCATGATAGTAGGCTATAATTATGTACTTTAGCTACTATTTGCACTCTAACTTAGCTGCACTTTATTGATATTTTAATGTTAAATGATAACAAATTGCTCTAATTAAGAACTTTATGCTTTGCAGGAGCAATTCTGGGCTATGAGGACGTTAACGAGTATTTTGGAGCTAATATGGAGCATTAAAGGCCAATTGGAGGTTAGCGCGCTTAAAAAGAAGAAAGAAAAAATGCTATAGAAAATCCTCCAGGTGCGCGGTCTATGCGCGTCCGCGCACTGGGCCGCGCATGTCAGGCATAAACTGGCCAAAGTGCGCGGTTGATGCGCGGCCGCGCACGTGCTTCCGAGAAAAATCGTCCAAGGCCAATTTTGTAATTTGAGAGGCGACTAACCTTGACCTATATGAAGCCCAGCTCACCCAAAAAGAGGGTATCTCTATTTTTAGAAGAACTTTGGAGGCAAGAACACAAAAGGAGCAAGACGGAAAATTCTCCTACTAGTTTTTCATCTTCTTCTTCTTCTTAATTCCATTGTTGGTTATGACCTTTTATATTGTAATCGTGCATAGTAGTATGAATAGCTAAACCCATCATCTAGGGTTGATGGAATTAATTATTGGATGAAGTCTTGATTATGTTTTGATATAATTGAGCCGTTTTTACTCTATAATTGTTCAACTATGTATTTCTTGTGATTAATTGAAAGGGCCCTTGATTAATCATATCTAGTTGTCTAGTGTTGCTTGAGAAAGAACACTTGATTAGATTGTTGTTGAACAATGCCACTTTCAAATAAGTTAAGAGATTAATTACTTGAATTTAAAAGTGGGATTAGAGATAACGAAACCTTGGTGTGATATTTATGAGTTGTACAAATTGTCAACTAGAGTAGTTCGAGAGAATGCTTCTAGTAAATTATCGTAATTGATCGAGAGATAAGTACAGTAAGAAAGAACTCATCATCTTTATAGAGTGTTACGGCGAGATTATAGCTAACGTGTCAGGAATTAATCCGACAATTGGGGAAATCGATAACCCTAGATTCTTTTACCCTTGAATTCAACTTCATTCTTGCTTATTGATAGTTTTTATTGTCATTTGTTCTTAGTTAAATATTTTCTGTTAATTATCAAATAAAATCTTGAACTCTAAAAATTGTCTGAGCTTATCATTAGCGATACTAAAAGTTGTAGCAAATAGGTTAGTTCCCGATGGGATTCGACTCCGGACTCTTGAACTGGATTATTTTTGTAGCGACCGATTAGTCATTTTTATAAGGTATATTTGGGCTTGATTAAATTTGGCGCCATTTCTAGGGAACTAACGGTGTTATTTATTACAACTTGGAAGAATTGCTAGGATTTTTAGTTTAGATCAATTTTATGTGGTGTTAAAAATATTTCCATTGAAATTCTCACGTTTGAACTCTTCTGTGACTCAGGTGCATGCCTAGAAGCTCCTTGAGAACTGGTGAACTTTTTGAAGGACTCTCAGATCCCGAGAAAGCATTCAGGGAATTGAATCGGGATAACAAGAAGGGCAAACAGCTAAAACAAGACGAACAATTCGATATTGAAATAGACGACGTTGAGAACGTCAACGAGAACAATAGGAATGATCGAGTTGACCCAAAAATTGGAGTGGTAGCACCTCTTCTGCCAGAACCTGCTCTATATGATTGGGCGCAACCAACTGCTGGTAACCCGTCCACCGCACTTGCAGTCCCTCCGATACAAGCAGAGACGTTTCAGATTACCAACAATATGCTGCACTTGCTGTAAAATAAAAGGTTGTTCTCCGGGTCGTACATCGAAGACCCACAACAACATCTGAAGAACTTTCTATCAATTTGAGTCACTCAAAGACAGCCGAATATGACTCCTAAAGCAATCAGATTATTACTGTTCCCATTCTCAGTGACTGGGGAGACTCAAACTTGGCTGAATTCGCTCCCAATAAACTCCATTGCTACTTGGGAGGAACTAGTCAAGCAGTTCTTAAACAAGTTCTATCCACCTAACAAAACTGCGAGGCAAATTGATGAGATATTGAAATTTAGGCAAAAACCGACTGAAACCTTGCAGGAAACCTAGGAGAGGTTTAAGGGTATGCTGGTGAAGTGTCCACACAATGGAATCCTTGATCAGATGCTTGGACAGAGATTCTATATGGGTTTGGCTGATGGTCTGAAGGCCAATGTAGATGCTTCAACTGGGGGTGCATTCTTGAGCAAAACATTCACAGTGTGTAAGATTCTTCGTGACAAGATGGCTCAAAATTCAGGCTCGATGATGAGATATACAACACTCACTCCAATAGTTCATTCTGTTGCTTTTGACCCAAACAATACAAATGCAGAAAACATAGCCACTCTCATGACCCAGATGAGCTTGTTGACAAAGAAAATTGATGAGATGGGTACGAAACAGGTGCACATTGTTGATACGACAAATGGAGGCCTATGTACTCCCTGCATAAATCAGTCATATGTTTGCTCGTGGAGTGGAGAGAATGATAACCAGGGCTTCAGAGAAGACATGAATTACGTCAATAATTTTGGGGGTCAGAGGCAAGGTGGACAGCAATGGGGACCTCAAAATCAGCAGTACATACCAACCCAGCAACAATACAATACCATTCCAGAGGGAGCACGACCACAAGGCCAAGTCGTACCTTATCAAAGGCAGCATGGCTACAATCAGCAGCACCAACAACAGTTGGCTTACCAACTGCCTCATTATCAACAGGGCAGTAATATGATAGAAATCAAGGGCATCCTACAACAACTCATTGGGACAAATGGAAAGATGCAAGAAAAGTTAGTCGCACATGATTCGTCTATTAAAGGCATTGAAACTCAATTAGGCCAGTTATCTATGGCCTTGAACAATCGCCCACAAGGAACGTTTCTTGCAGACACAAACATCAATCCAAAGGAGCATAACCCAAATCAGCTAATGGCAATGAGTCTCATGAATGGAAGGGATTTATATAGAGAGCAAGAAGTTTCTCAATATAGGAGAGACGCGGTGCTAATTACTCCAGTGACATTAGAGACCAACGAGTGAACGGAGCTCACATAAGTTGTAATTAAATAGGCACAAGTGGACAAAGGCAAGGAGAAGGAATTTGAACAACTCCCAGAATTGGTGGTGGAAAAGGCTCCTAATAAAGAAAAGACACCAAGCAGTGGGCAGAAGCTAACTCCTGCACCATTCCCTCAAAGGTTGGCAAAGCAAAAGAAAGATGATCAATACAGAAAATTTATGGAAATGCTTAGACAAATTCAATTCAATATTCCGTTGATGGATGCTTTGAGGGAAATGCCAGGCTATGCAAAAATGATGAAGGAACTGATGTCTCAATAATTTGACTTCCAGGACCTGTCTACTGTAACTCTAACTCAAACTTGCAGTGCGTTAGTGACAAGACCTATGGCTAAAAAATTGTCTGATCCCAGTTTTTTCACTATGCCATACACAATTAGAAGTTATGCTTTTGCTAAAGCATTGTGTGACTTAGGAGCCAGTATCTACTTGATGCCTTTGGCAATCTACACAAAATTAGGCATTGGCAGAGCTAGACTGACCTCAATGTTGTTGCAACTGGCTGATCGCACAGTCAAAAGGCTGACATGAATTCTAGATGATGTGCTCGTCCAAGTGGGGAAGTTTGTATTTCCTGCCGACTTCGCTATTCTTGATTGTCAAGTTGACGAAGAAATACCAATAATTTTGGGGAGGCCGTTCTTAGCCACAGGGAGAGCATTGATCGACTGTGAGACTGGAGAGTTAAAAATGAGATTGAATAATGAGGAAATAATATTCAATGTTCAACAATCTATGAGGAGGACCAGCCAATTTGCAAATTGTTCACTAGTGGAGGCAGTGGATGTAATACTACAAGAGGAGGATGAGACCCTTAATGTCAGAGATCCATTAGAATCTTGCTTGATGAATTTGGAAGATGTGGATGGTGAAGAGTTGGCTGAGTGGGTCATGGCTCTCGAAGGTCAAGGGTTTTGTAAAAGGGAACCCCCGTTCGAGCCACTACACTTAGAAGAAAGGGCAACACCACCTGTGAAACCATCAATAGAGAAGCCACCACAGTTGGACCTAAAACTGCTTCCAGCTCACCTCAGGTACGCTTTCTTAGGGCCTAACTCTACTTTACCTGTTATTATCTCATCCGGTTTGTTAGCCGTGCAGGTAGAACAACTCCTACAATTGTTACAGGAATGTAAGACTGCTATTGGTTGGACCATGGCAGATATAAAGGGTATCAGCCCGGCCTTTTGCATGCATAATATTCTCTTGGAAGAAGGGCACAAACCTTCCAGAGAACATCAAAGAAGGCTGAACCCGAACATGAAAGAAGTGATCAAGTGGTTAGATACGGGTATCATCTTTCCCATCTCTGACAGTAACTGGGTCAGCCTAGTTCAGTGTGTGCCAAAGAAGGGTAGAATGACGGTCGTACAAAATGAGAATAATAAGTTGATCTTGACTCGTACAGTCACGGGTTGGCGAATTTGCATGGATTATAGAAAACTGAACACAACCACCCGTAAAGACCATTTCCCCTTGCCATTCATTGACTAAATGTTGGATAGGTTGGATGTACGGTCTCACTTCTACTTTTTGGATGGATATTCAAGGTCATCAGATCTCAATAGCCCCTGAAGATAGAGAGAAAACATCCTTTACTTGTCCGTATGGCATATTTGCCTTACGGAGAATGTCGTTTGGCATGTGTAATGCACCGGCTACATTTCAGAGGTGTATGTTAGCCATTTTCATTGATATGGTGGAGGATATTATGGAAGTCTTTATGGATGATTTCTCAATGGTGGGAGATTCATTCGAAGACTGTCTTCACAAATTAAGAAGAGTGTTAAAAAGGTGTGTGGAGACAAATTTAGTGCTAAACTGGGAGAAGTGCCATTTTATAGTACAAGAAGGTATAGTGTTGGGGCATCGAGTGTCCAGTAAAGGTATTGAGGTCGACCATGCTAAGGTTGACGTGATTGAGAATTTTCCACCGCCCACTTCGGTCAAGGCAGTGAAAAGTTTCCTTGGGCAACTGGATTCTACAGGCGATTTATAATAGATTTCTCTAAAATTGCTAACCCCTTATGTAAACTCCTTGAAAAGGATCATTCCTTTATGTTCTCTGATGATTGCAGGTTGGCATTTGAGGAACTGAAGAAGAGACTGGTGACTGCACCAATCATCGTTGCACCCAACTGGGAGCAGCCATTTGAGCTCATGTGTGACGCAAGTGACTATGCTATATGAGCAGTCCTGGGGCAGCAAAAGGACAAGCTGGTGTACCCAATTTACTATGCAAGCAGAACGCTAAGTGGTGCACAAATCAATTATACCATGACTGAGAAAGAGATGTTGGATGTGGTATTTGCATTTGATAAATTCATGTCTTATTTGATTGGTTCAAAAGTGATTTTTTATATTGACCATGTAGCACTTAGGTACTTGATAAAAAAGAAGGAGTCAAAGCCATGCTTGATCCGTTGGGTTCTGTTGCTACAAGAATTCGATTTGGAGATCTGCGATAGGAAAGGGACAGATAACCAAGTGGCAGACCACCTTTCAAGGTTGGAGGGAGCTGAAAAGAAAGTAGAGGTTGAATATATAATTGAGACATTCTCGGATGAACAATTACTAGCAGTGGCAATGGAGGAGACGCCATGGTATGCTGATATTGCTAATTATTTGGCAAGCGGTATTGTATCTTATGAACTCTCTTTGATTCAAAAGAAAAGGTTCTTTCGCGATTGTCGGTCTTATTACTGGGATGAACCTTTACTTTTTAAAATATATGTAGATAACACGATCCAGAGGTGTATCCCCAAGAAAGATCAATCTTCTGTTTTGCAGGCTTGCCATGCTTCACCATATGGTGGGCACTTTGGAGGAATTCAGACAGCGGCAAAGGTGTTGGAGTCGGGTTTGTATTGGCCGACTTTATTCAAGGATGCTCATACTTGGGTGAAAAGTTATGATCAGTGCCAAAGGACATGCAACATATCTCGCCGTCGCGAGATGCCGATGACTACAATTCAAGAGGTGGAAGTATTTGACATGTGGGGGATTGATTTTATGGGACCATTTGTCAGCTTGTATGGTAACAAGTACATATTGGTAGCGCTTGAGTATGTCTCCAAATGGGTTGAAGCTGTGGCCCTTCCAACAAATGATGCCAAAGGAGTGGCAGGCTTTCTAAAAAAAATATTTTCACACGTTTTGGCACTTCGAGAGCTATAATCAATGATGGTGGAACCTATTTTTGCAATACATCATTCGCAAGGCTATTAGAAAAGTATGGAGTTCGCCATAAGGTTGCCACACCTTACCACCCACAAACGAGCGGGCAAGTGGAAGTGTCCAATAGGGAAATCAAAAGTATCCTAACCAAAACGGTGAATGTGACAAGGACGGATTTGGCAAAGAAGTTGGATGATGCATTATGGTCATACCGCACAGCATTTAAAACTCCAATCGGTATGTCTGCATACAAGTTGGTGTTTGAAAAAGCATGCCATCTTCCGGTGGAGCTTGAGCATAAAGCCTTATGGGCACTGCGGTAGTTGAACTTGGATATGGAAACCGCAGGCACAAGTAGAGTCACAGAGCTACATGAACTTGAGGAATTCTGGTCCCATGCATTCGAGAATGCAAGATTGTACAAAGAAAGGATGAAGATGATGCATGATAAGCACATTCTAGATCGGAACTTCAAACCCGAAGTTCTAGTGTTGTTATATAACTCAAGATTAAGATTGTTTCCGGGTAAGCTGAAATCTAGATGGTCAGGACCATTTATAGTTGTGCAAGTGTTCTCAAGTGGAGCAGTAGAAATTGAGTCCGAAGATTGAACAAAAAGGTTTAAAGTGAATGGGCAAAGGTTGAAACACTACCTTGGAATGGTTGAAGAAAAAGGGGAGAAAGTTGTGATGTCTTTGGAAGAGCCCCAATATGTGAGCGAAGTGTAATCATGAAATCCTGCGTCGTGCCACGACGTTAAATCAGGTGCTTCCTGGGAGGCAACCCATTGTTTTGTTGTAATTCGCCGTGCCGCGATGTTAAATCAGGCGCTTCTTGGGAGGCAACCTAATATTTTTTCTTTGTTCTTATTTTTCGTATGTGATTTTGAACGGTGAAAGTATTGACAAGTCTATTAGTGTGCAGGGATGACATCGTGCATGACGGAAGGACTCGGGGTGAAGAAATCCATCCAGAGATAGGTAAAAAGTGGCTAAAAGGGAGAAATTTTGAAGGACAAACATGCGCGGCCGCACACAGGCCGCGCACTTTCGGACACCTACTATTGCACATGCACGGCCGCGCACTGACCGTGCATGGACCGTGCATTTTTTGACCTCCACTGCCTCACGTGTGCGGCCGCACACTGGGCGACATTTTTAGGTACTATGACACCGTCAAAGAAAAGACGAACCACAGGCGCCTCTTCTAGTGGTCATGCAGGCTCGTCCCAGGCACAGGCCTCAACCAATGTGCCTTAGTTTGATAGCACAAGATTTATATCAAGCTCAGCCTAGGAACGTTTTAGTCAGAAGGCTCCTAAGAAGCCCATACCGGAATAGGGTATTGATAGGGGGTCCTTCCAGATTGATTGCCCCAATATGTATCAGGAGTTGGTTCGACACAGGCTAGATATTTTCTTTGAAGAACTTGAGTAGGCCAACTTGATGGTTGTACGAGAGTTCTATGCGAATTGCTCTGAACATGAGGACAATATTTGCACTATACGACAAAAGAGTGTTGATGCATCGATAGACGCCATTAGGAGGGCATATCAGATGCCAGTATTTGGTAGGGAGGAGGACTATTATGATACATATAGGTGAGAACCAACCTCCTGGAACCTATTTTTCAGAACAATCTATGTGCCAAACAAATACATAGTGTGGATTACGCCGGTGCGGAAGTTTCACTCGGCCTCACTCACCTTTGAAGGGAAGTACTGGGTTTATATCATCAATATCCGCCTGCTGCTTTCCTCCAACACCACTAAGGTGAATGGTCCCAGAGCTGCATTGATCTGGTGCTTCATGAATGGCCACGATTTGGATGTGGCTAAGGTTATTCATGACGAGATATTCATTTGTTGTCCAGTGTAGAGGTATGGGTTCTTCTTCCCTTCACTAGTCACTAGATTATGTCGGGCAGCACAGGTGCCAGAGAACAAGAACGTGGATGGAAAAGTGAAAAAAGAACCAAAGTTTCGGGCAGATAAAGTGACCATTGGGAAGGATCATGTGATACCTGGCAGAGCTAATAGTGATGAGTCTGATGTGCCAGATGAGGGAGATGAAGGGCAGGCTGAGGCTGTGGCTGAGTCACCCCCACATGAGCAAGTTGCTGAGGCTGAGGGAACATCTGTGGTCAGATGTGATACGCGGATGACAGCCCTAGAACATGAAATGGCAGGGTTACGCACTTCTGTCATGGATTTGGGGACTCGAGTTGATGCACTGGCCACCCAAAATGCAAAATCTGAGGGGAAGATCATGGATTGGCTGCGTGCGCTGGGGAGGGCGTGCCATCTCGACCCCGGCACTGTCTCTGATCAATATTGATGTACCAGGGAAGTTTCCTTTACCTCGCATTTTTTTTATTTGTATGGCATGGGGACATGCCACCATTTTACGTGTGGGGTGGGGGATATTTTGTATGTATGTTGTATGTATAGAGTTATGTAGAGTAGTCTAGTTTTGTTAGCTAACTGAATATATATAAAAAAATAAAAAAAAAATCAAAAGTTTCGATTTGTCTCGACGATGGATATCGTTTGACGGGTTTCTTGAGGGATTTAAGTCTAAAGAAAAAAAAGATTTTCTTTGTAGGTAGTGTAGTAATTCCCCCTTGGTTTTTCTTTGTGCTGTTTTTCTTTTCCAAGGATTTTGTTTGAACCGAGTGTAGTTAATTTTATTTTTTAAGGAGTTGGAGCCATTGTGCTATGAATTGAATTGAAGCAATATCTCTTGACCTTGTTATGCCTTGAGAATAGTGAATACTTTGATTGTGATGCTTAGGCTCAGTTTTTGACTCTTGTATAAGTACCTTAAATTGTATAATCTTAACTTTGCTTAACTGCTTTGACTAGAGTGTCTTGATGAGTCCAATCCTAAGTGAGTTATGTGCCATGTGTGTGTGAGTTTCGGGTGTTATTTTGTGCATTGCATTTGATGCCTAGAACTTACCCCGTGTGTTTGCAAAGTGAAATAGTAGTTTTGTTCAGCCTTGGAAGTGATATAGGCGTTTCCTTGTTGAGCCAGATATATATATTTTACCCACCTAATTGTTATGTATCGTAGTTAACCCCTTTGAGCCTGTAATCCTATTTCTTTGGCAACCACATTACAAGCCTTACCCATTTGTTTGAATTAACCATCTATTTGAATCTTCTAACCTCTCATGAGCACTTGAATTGTTATGAACTGCGTAAAAGTTAAAGTGTGGAGTGGTTGGTTTGGTTTTTGAGTGGATCTAATGAAATAAGGAGAAAGGTGAATTGTTTTTTGAAAAAGTAAGAGCCACTTGAATTGAAAAACAAAGAAAAGGAAAAAAAATAGTGGTATTGCTGTGAAAAACAATATTCCTTGATAAGTGGTGACTCTTGATGTAATTGTGCTTAAAGAAGTATGGAGTTAATATATATTGATATGAAGGTGGAGTTATGGTTTCACATAAGTATGGACTTGAATGTTAAAGTATATGTATTAAAGTGCTTAGGGAGGTGTAGTCACTCTTATATCCAAATATATCCTACCCGACCCGCAACCTATATTACAACCAAATAAAGTCCTACTTGATCCTAGACTGAATGAGCTCGATTATTAGAGTAGTACACTATGGGCAAGCCTATGGAGCATCTTTTGTGGCACAAGAATATCATTTCCGAGGGTGAGTGAATTCTGTCTATTTTGAAGTCCCTCATTGTGCGTGAATTTTATTGATTGTGGAATGAGTCCCTTTTGTTGTGAGCAGGCACTTGATTCTTGAAGGAAAGGTAATTCTTAACCTCTGTGTTAGACTAAGTGAGTAAGTTAGGAATATTGCGTGGTGCGTGGGAGTCAACTCGTGAGGTGAAGATATTACACTACTGTGCTCAATCTATGTGAAATATTCTTGGTGTGATGAGTTAGGGAAGTCGCTTAGTTAAGTTAGGCCTCTGTAGAGTGTGATTTGATTGCTCGGGGACGAGCAATGGTTTAAGTGTGGGATATTGATAGTAGGCTATAATTATTTAGTTTAGCTACTATTTGTACTCTAACTTATCTGCACTTAATTGATATTTGAATGTTAAATGATAACAAATTGCCCTAATTAAGAACTTTATTTTTTGTAGGAGCAATTCCGGGCTATGAGGACGTTAAAGAGTGTTTTAGAACTAATATGGAGCATTGAAGGCCAATTGGAGGTTAGCGCGCTTAAAAGGAAGAAAGAAACAATGTTGCAGAAAATCCTCCAGGTGCGCGGTCTATGCGCGGCCACGCATGTCAGGCAGAAACTGGCCAAAGTGCATGGTCGATGCGCGGTTGATGCGCGGCCGCGCACATGCTTTCGAGAAAAATAGTCCAAGGCCAATTTTGTAATTTGAGAGGCGACTAACCTTGACCTATATGAAGCCCAGCTCACCCAAAAAGAGGGTATCTCTGTTTTTAGAAGAACTTTGGAGGCAAGAACACAAAAGGAGCAAGACGGAGAATTCTCCTACGAGTTTTTCATCTTCTTCTTCTTCATTCCATTGTTGGTTATGAACGTTTATATTGTAATCGTGCATAGTAGTATGAGTAGCTAAACCCGTCATCTAGTATTGAGGGAACTAATTGTTGGATGAAGTCTTGATTAAGTTTTGATATAATTGAACCATCTTTACTCTATAATTGTTCAACTATGTGTTTCTTGTGATTAATTGAAAGGGCCCTTGATTAATCGTGTCTAGTTGTCAAATGTTGCTTGAGAAAGAACACTTGATTAGATTGTTGTTGAACAACGCCACTTTCGAGTAAGTTAAGAGATTAATTACTTGAATTTAAAAGCGGGATTAGAGATAACGAAGCTTTGGTATGATATTTATGAGTTGTACAAATTGTCAACTAGAGTAGTTCGAGAGAATGCTTCTAGTAAATTATCGTAATTGATCGAGAGATAAGTACGGTAAGCAAGAACTCATCATCTTTATAGAGTGTTACGGCGAGATTATAGCTAACGTGTCAAGAATTAATCTGACAATTGGGGAAATTGATAACCCTAGATTCTTTTACCCTTGAATTCAACTTCATTCTTGCTTATTGATAGTTTTTATTGTCATTTTTCCTTAGTTAAATAATTCCTGTTAATTATCAAGTAAAATCTTGAACTCTAAAAATTGTCTGAGCTTATCATTAGCGATACTAAAAGTTGTAGCAAATAGGTTAGTTCCCTGGGGGATTCGACTCTGGACTCTTGAACCGGATTATTTTTGCAGCGACCGCTTAGTCCTTTTTATAAGGCATAGTTGGGCGTGATCATCTCACCAACTTCAAACTATCTGATAGGAGAACGACATCTTCTACCATACAATGCTTCGCACGGTACCATTTGAATACTGGAGTGGAAGCTATTGTTGTAAGCAAATTCAGTTAAAGGTAGATAAGCATCTCAACTACCTCCAAACTCAAGAATGCAAGCTCTCAACATATCCTCCAAGATCTATATAGTACGTTTAGACTGCCCGTCTGTGTGTGGATGAAATGTAGTACTAAGATCTACTCATGTACCCAATGTTTCTTGAAAAGATTTCCAAAAGCGTGAAGTAAATTGTGATCCTCTATTAGATATGATGGATACTAGAACTCCGTGAAATCGAACAATTTCATTCATAAATATCTGTGCATACCTTACTCCACCATATGCAGTCTTCACTGCTAATTTTTTCAATCGATCTACAATCACCCATACAGAGTCATAACCTCTAAGGGTTTGTGGTAGCCCAGTGATAAAATCCATAGTAATTCTTTCCCATTTCCACTATGGAATCATACTTTGTTGTAGTAGTCCTGCGGGTCGCTGATGCTCAGCCTTGACCTGCTGATAAGTCAAATAACTAGAAAAAAGTTAGCAACATCTTTCTTCATACCTTCCCACCAATAAAATTGCTTTAGGTCATGATACATTTTTGTAGATCCAGGATGTATAGTGTATCTGCAGTTGTTGGCTTCTTCAAGAATAGCCTGTCTTAACCCATCTATGTCGGCTACATATAGGTTGTCACCCATTCGAAGAACACCATCACTTCCAACACTCATACTCTTGCTTTTACCGTATTTGCATAATCGCTCATCTTCATATTGGGAGACATTAATACGCTGAACTAATAAAGACTTAGCATGAACTAAAGCCAACAATACCTCTGAATTTCCAACACAAAATCTAACACTTGTACCTTCTAGTTATGCATATCTTCAACCAAAGGTCTCCTTGCAGGAACTATATGTGCCAAACTTCCCATATATTTTTTGCTTAATGTGTCAGCCACAACATTGGCTTTTCCAGGATGATATAAAATAGAAAACTCATAGTCCTTGAGTAGTTCCATACAACGACGTTGCTGAAGATTCAGATCTCTCTACTGAAAAAGTACTTCAAACTCTTATAGTCCTAGGAATGCTACTGAGTCTAGCCAAAATTCACACTTTGAGAACTTACCATAAAGTCGATGTTCTTGCAATTTCTGCAACATAGTCCTCAGATAATTCTCGTGTTATTCTTGTCTACGAGAATATATCAAGATATCATCAATAATTACTATTACAAATCTATCCAGAAATGGCTTGAACACCCTATTTATTAAATCCATGAATGTAGCTGGAGCGTTAGTCAGTCCGAAAGGCATCACAAGAAACTTATAGTGCCTATACCGAGTTCTGAAAGCAGTCTTAGAAATATCTTCATCGTTGATTCTAAGCTGATGATAACCAGGCCGGAGATCAATCTTTGTAAAGTGGGAAGCTCCTTGTAATTGATCAAACATGTCATCTATACGAGGCAAAGGATATTTATTGCGTATTGTTATCTTGTTCAACTGCCTGTAGTCAATGCAAATTCTCAGAAATCCATGTTTCTTCTTTATGAATAATATAGTGCACCCCATGGTGATACACTAGGTCAGATAAAAACCATATCTAACAAATCCTGCAACTATTGATTTAGCTCCCAACTTTGCTGGTGCCATCCTATATGGGGGTATCGATATGGGATGTGTGTCAGGTGGCAAATCAATACCAAAATCTATTACTCGTACTGGAGTCAATCCCGGTACATCCTCAGGAAATACATCAAAACATTCTCTCACTATTGGTAAATATTCTATACTAATTGTTTCCTTTCTTTTGTCATTTACAATAGCTAAGAGACCCAAGCAACTTTTCTTCAGAAGTTGTTGAGCCTTCATAAAAGATACAACTTTGCAAATATCTAGAACCTAACCCCCTTTTAGAACAAAACTATATTTGTTTGGTATCTTAA
This sequence comes from Nicotiana tomentosiformis, assembly GCF_000390325.3. Lineage (NCBI taxonomy): Eukaryota > Viridiplantae > Streptophyta > Magnoliopsida > Solanales > Solanaceae > Nicotiana > Nicotiana tomentosiformis. Next base: position 28,338,972 of record NC_090818.1, read on the forward strand.
ACTTAACTATCTTTGCATGGCAACCGACATTAGCATATCAAGAAGATAACCAACCCATTCCCATCAGCATGTCAAAGTCAATCATATTATGTACAATAAGGTAGCTGGAGTATTTCTACCCTCAACCCGAATCTGACGAGCACGATACATGTATTTAGTTAATAGAGACTCTCCAACAAGAGTAGCAACTAGAAAAGGATCATCCAATAGCTCAGACTATCTACCAAACCTCAAAGCAAAGTACGAGGACACATAGGAGTGAGTAGATCCTGAATCAATCAACGCAAGTGTATCAAATGTACAGACTTAAAGAATACATGTAACCACACCATTCGAGACCTGAGCATCCTGTCTAGTAAATGCAAAAACTCCTTCCTGACCTCTACCAGCATTCCCTTGCCCTTGATTCACAGTAGCACGATCTCCAGCACCTCGACCTCTATTTTCTGCACCTGCAACACCTAAAGTATTACGAGTAGTCTGAGTAGATGTAGTTGACTAAATAGAAGCATGGCTAAAATTCCTCGAAGACTTAGGGGAATCCCTTAGTGATGTCTTATTTGTCCACATCGAAAGCATTCTCCAGTCAGAACATGACACTAGCCCAAATGTGATCTACCACAGGTCTGGCAGACTGGAATAGTGGCATATATCTGCCCAGAATTATGATATACATGTAATGACCCGGGATGTCATTTTGAGAGTTATAGCCCTGATCCCCTATTTACTGCTTTCCACATATATTTTTCTGCTTATGTGACTTGCCGAGAGGTTGTTGTTGTGGTTTCAGAGTGAATTGGGATACTTAGTCCCTAAACGGAAGCTTAAGACTTAGGATTTTTTACTGTAGTCAGAACTGTGTGAAGACAACTCTAAAATCGAGTTTCATCCATTATGTTCACCCCGTTGGGTGACTTGGAACTTGGGGGCGTGTCCGGATTGTGTTTTGGAGGTCTGTAGCTCATTTAGGCTTAAAATGGCGAAAGTCGAATTTTTGAATATTTTGTCCGGTAGTGGACTTTTTGATATCGGGGTCGGATTTCGGAAGATGGAGTAGGTCTGTAGGGTTGAATATGACTTGTGTAAATATTTTGGGGTCAATCAGACGTGGTTTGATAGGTTTCGGCATCGGTTGTAAAAATTAGAAGTTTTAAGTTCATTAAGTTTGAATCGGAGGGTGATTCGTATTTTTAGCGTTGTTTGATGTGATTTGCGGGCTCAACTAAGTTCATATGGTGTTTTAGGACTTGTTGGTATCTTTGGTTTAGGTCCCGGGGGCCTCGGGTGTGTTTTGGATCATTATCGAATGCGTTTTGGACTTAGAGATATGGATGAAGTTCTGTGATCTGGTGCATCTGGTTTCCTTATACGCGATCGTGAGAGAGAGGCCACGATCGCGTAGGCTTAGCTGGGCAGAGGAAGTTTTGTTCTTCGCATTTGCGGGCATAAGGAGGCGAACGTGTAGTGGTGTGAAGTGGTGCTTCGCTAACGCGAGGCCAAGGTCGCGTTCGCGTAGAGTTAAGGAGGCAAAAGCTGGGCCACATGCTTTGCTCATCGCGAACGCGTGAGGACGTTCACGATCGCGTAAGTCTGAAAGCCAGTACATCACGTTTGCTTGGTGTTTTGCGCGTTCGTGTAGGGTTAAATCCTGGGGCAGCGAAGTTGTTCTTTGCGATCACGAGGCTATTTCCGCAATCGCGATTAAGGAATCACTAGGCAGACTTATATCATTTGAAAATGAGGGTTTGGCTATTTTTATCAAAACTTGAGTTTGGGAGCTCGGATTAGGATGAGATTTTGAGAGATTTTCAGAGACATCGATTGGGTAATGATTCTACACTCCATTTTGGTTATATCCCACTAATCTATCATTAATTAATTCTTTAATTTCGATTTTGGGGTTGAAAATTTGGGGAAAATAGGAAGAAGTTCTTCAACTAAAATTTCGGGTTTTGAAAGGCGATCTGAGGTCGGATTCGAGTAATTCTTATATGGTTGGACTCGTGAGTGAATGGATGTTCATATTTTGTGACTTTTACCCGACTCCGAGACGTGGGCCCAAGAAGGCTTTTTGGGACAATTTCCTAATTTCTTACTTTAGCTTAGATTTTATTGATTAGATTAGTTTATTATAGATATATTTATGGTATGTAATTGATTTTGGCTAGATTTGGGCCATTCGGAGTCGGATATTCTTGGGAAAAGCATTGTTACCGATTGATTGAGCTTAGTTCGAGGTAAGTGACTTGTCTAACCTTGGGGGGGGGAATCCCCTTAGGATTTGGTACTGATATTGATATGTGAGCGCCGTGTATGCGAGGTGACGAGTGCGTACACAGGCTATTTATTGCAAAAACCAAATTTTTACTGAGTAATTACCTATTTTCACATTAACTGAGTATACTAGCGTGTGTAGATACCCTGTTAGGCTAGAATAACATGTTTACATGTCTTAATTTCTTAACTGGACTCTTTGCAGCATGCTTAGTGAATTCCTGCTTCTTTTCTCGACTTGTACTTAGTCTAAACTGTAGATTCTCTTATTGTACCTATCATCTGTAATTGTCTACGCTGTGTATTTACTTTGGGACTACGGGGCGGTATCTCGGGAGATCCCCCTGCACATTTAATTTTGAGACAACGAGGCGGTACCTCGGGAGTTCTCCCTGCACATTTACTTTTGAGACTACGAGGAGGTACCTCGGGAGTTCTCCCTGCATATTTACTTTTGGGACTACGAGACGGTATCTCGGGAGATCCCCTATTTTTTATTTCCGAGTATTGTACTGTTATTTCATTGTGTTTTCCTTTGTTGAACTCCAGTCTCTTATTATACTGTTATATTCCTCTTCTTTATTTATTATATACCAGTAGGCCTGACCTGACCTCGTCACTACTCGACCGAGGTTAGGCTTGACACTTACTGGGTACCAATTATGGTGTACTCATGCTACTCTTCTGCACATGTTTTGTGTGCAGATTCAGGTGCTCATCATCAGCCGCATTATCACTGAGTCGAGACAACTTTGGAGACTTCAAGGTATATCTTCCACGCCCACAGACCTTGGAGTCCCCTTCTACTCTTCCCCATGTCAAACACTTCCTGTATTTCCTTTTATTAGACTCTGGAGTATAGAGATACTATTTTCTTTCTGTAGTTTGTGACTCATGATGTTTCGGGTTTTGAGAAAGCTGTGTATGTCTAGTATTTTGGTTATTGTACATGCCGAACGACATTGTTATTGGTTATTCATTATCTATTGCAGCTAGCTATTAAGTTTTGCTTCCATTATTGATATTTCCACAATCTGTTAGGCTTACCTAGTCGTAGAGACTAGGTGCCATCAAGACATGTTTCAGAGTGATGTTTGTGTCGTGACAAGTTGGTATCAGAGCTCTAGGTTCATAGGTGTCGTGAGTCACAAGCTGGTTTATTATAGTCTCACAGATCGGTACGGAGACATCTGTACCTATCTTCGAGAGGCTATGGAACTGTTAGGAACAATTATACTTAATTGATTCCTTGTCTTGCGAAGTTTTTGGCATCAAATTCTAAACTTCTTTATTCTATTCTTTCTCACAGATGGTGAGGACCCGTACCGGAGGATCTGATGACCAGGCACCCGCGCCCCCTGCTAGAGCCACGAGAGGCTGGCACCGGGGTAGAGGTCGAGAACGTCCATGCGGTGCAGCCAGAGCACCCGCACGAGATGCTACAGAGGAACCCCTAGTAGCTCCAGTTGGAGGGCAGACACCTGAGGTACCTGTTGCTGCACCAGCCCTCCAGGAGACTCTAGCCCAGTTCATGAGCATGTTCAGCACCTTAGCTCAAGTTGGATTGATCCCACTAGCTCCTGCCACATCTCAAGCCGGGGGAGGGGCACAGACTCCCGTAGCCCGTACTCCTAAGCAGAGGGTCCAAGTTGACCAGGCCCCAGAGTTCATCCCTATGCAGCCGGTAGCTCCGGTTCAACACGAGACTAGGACAGCCGCTTCTGAGGCAGAGCAACTCAGACTTGAGAGGTACAAGAAGTACCACCCACATACCTTCAGCGGATTGGATACATATGATGCTTAGGGTTTTCTGTAGGAGTGTCATCATATTCTCCTTACTATGGGTGTAGCAGAGACGAGCGTGGTTTCTTTTACTACCTTCCAGCTTAGAGGAGCAGCCTATCAGTGGTGGCATGCTTATGAGTTGAGTAGTCCAGATGAGGAAGTTTCACTTACATGGACTCAGTTCTCAGACATGTTTTTGAGAGAGTATGTCCCTTAGAGCCTCAGGGACTCATGGCGTGCAGAGTTTGAGCAGCTGCGCCAGGGTGCTATGACTGTGTTAGAGTATGCAGTCCGCATCAGTGATTTGGCCCGACATGCACCGGCCTTGGTTGCAACAGTTCAAGAGAGGGTTTGTCGTTTTATTGAGGGACTCCACCCCAGTATCTGGATTAGTATGGCCAGGGAGTTGGAGATGGATATTTTGTTATCACTAGGCTGTGAGTATTGCTAGGAGATTGGAGGTCATGCTTGCCCGGGATAGAGAGGAGAGAGAGGCCAAGAGGTCTCGAGAGTCTGGAGCTTACAGCGGTACTCGTGTCCCAGCTGCAGTTCGAAATGGTAGGGGTTATGTGAGTCTCCTCATGCATTCAGCTCTTCCAGCTGCCAATTGTGTTCCAGCCCCTTCTAGGCCCCATGAGCCTTATTACGCACCGCCAGTGTCTAGTGTACCTCCTGCACGGGGTGCTTTTAGCAGCCAGTCCAGCAGACCTGGCCCGAGCCAGTCACAGCAGTCACGCCCTCTGAGAGCTTGTTTTGAGTGTGGCGACACTCGCCGTGTGGTGAGGGATTTCCCCAGACTTAGGAGGGGTGCACCTTCACATACTTCTCATCCACCGCATGCTCCATTGGGTCCTTAGGCTATGATTCCAGCACCAGCTACCGCCCCACCTACTCAGCCAGCTCGAGGTGGAGGTCGGGGAGGTCGAGGTCACCCTAGAGGGGGAGGCCAGGCTAGATATTATGCTCTTCCGGCTCGTACAGACGTAGTTGCTTCTGACTGTGTCATTATAGATATTGTTCTGGTCTATCATAGAGACGTGTCGATCTTATTTGATCCAGGCTCTATATATTCCTATGTGTCCTCTTATTTTTCCTCGTATTTGAGCGTATCTCGGGATTCCTTGAGTTCCCCTACTTATGTGTCTACTCCTATGGGAGATTCTCTTGTTGTTGACCGCGTGTATCGGTCGTGTTTGATTGCTCTTAGTGATTTTGAGACCAGAGCCGATTTATTATTGCTCAGTATGGTAGACTTTGATCTTATCTTGGGCATGGACTTGTTGTCGCCCCATTATGCTATTCTTGATTGTCATGCTAAGACCATGACGCTGGCTATGCCAGGTCTACCACGATTAGAGTGGAGAGGTACCTTAGAGTATACTCCTAGTAGAGTTATTTCATTTCTTAAAGCTCAACAAATGGTTGAGAAGGGGTGTGACGCGTATCTAGCTTATGTGAGAGATGTCAGTATTGATGCCCCTACAGTTGAGTCAGTCCCATTAGTGAGGGACTTTCCAGATGTATATCCAGCTGATCTTCCGTGCATGCAGCCCGACAGAGATATTGATTTTGGCATTGATTTGTTGCCGGGCACTCAACCCCTCCCTATTCCTCCATATCGTATGGCTCATCATGAGTTGAAGGAGTTGAACGAGCAGTTACAAGAGTTGCTTGATAAGGGCTTCATTCTACCCAGTGTGTCACCTTAGGGTGCTCCGGTCTTATTTCTGAAGAAAAAGGATGATTATATGCGTATGTGCATTGATTATCGCCAGCTGAACAAAGTCACAGAGAAGAACGGGTAACCATTGCCTCGTATTGATGACTTATTTGATCAGTTACAGGGTTCCAGAGTGTTTTCCAAGATTGACTTACATTCAGGCTATCATCAGTTGAAGATTCGGGAGCCAGATATCCCGAAGACTGCTTTCAGGACTCAGTATGGTCACTACGAGTTCTTGGTGATGTCGTTTGGGCTGACCAATGCCCCAGCAGCTTTTATGCACTTGATGCACAGTGTGTTCCGACCTTATCTTGACTCTTTCATCATTGTGTTTATTGACGACATTCGGGTGTACTCCCGGACTCGGGAGGATCACGAGCAACACCTGAGGACTGTGCTTCAGACCTTGAGAGAAAAGAAGTTATGTGCAAAATTTCCAAAGTGTGAGTTTTGACTAGACTTAGTGGCATTCTTCGATCATGTAGTATCGAGTGATATGATCGAGTTGGATCCGAAAAAGGTGGAAGCAGTGCAGAGTTGGCCTAGACCATCATCAGCTACGGTGATGCAGAGTTTTCTTAGTTTGGAAGGGTATTACCATCATTTTGTAGAGGGATTCTCATCTATTGCAGCACCTATGACCAGGCTGACTCAGAAGGGTGCTCCGTTCAGGTGGACAGAGGAGTGTGAGGAGAGCTTTCAGAAGTGCAAGACAGCTTTTACTACAGCCCCAGTATTGGTATTGCCTACAGGTTTGGGGTCTTATACTATATATTATGGTGCGTCGCGGGTTGGTCTCGGAGCGGTGTTGATGCATGATGGTAGGGGAATTGCCTACGCATCCAGATAGTTGAAGGTGCATGAAAATAACTACCCTGTCCACGACCTTGAGATAGCAGCTATTGTTCATGCCTTGAAGATTTGGCAGCACTATCTGTACGGTGTCCCTTGTGAGATCTACATCAATCACCGGAGTTTTCAGCATCTGTTCAAATAGAAGGATCTTAACTTGCATCAGCGGAGGTGGTTGGAGCTGCTTAAAGATTATGATATCACCATTTTATACCATCCGGGGAAGGCCAATGTGGTAGCCGATGCTTTGAGTCGTTGGGCAAAGAGTTTGGGAAGTTTAGCATATCTACCAGCAGTAGAGAGGCCATTGGCGTTGGATGTGCAGGCCTAAGCCAGCCAGTTTGTGAGATTGGATATTTCTAAGCCGAGTCGAGTATTGGCTTGTATGGTTTCTCGGTCTTCTCATTATGATCGTATCATGGAGCGTCAGTATGATGACCCCCATCTACTTGTCCCTAAAGACACGGTGATGCTAAGGAGGTCACTATTAGAGATGATGGTGCATTGAGGATGCAGGGCAGGCTATGTGTGCCCAATGTAGATGGATTGCGTGAATTGATTCTCTAAGAGGCTCACAGTTTGCAGTACTCCATTCATCCGAGTGCCGCGAATATGTACCAAGACTTGAGGCCACATTACTGGTGGAAGGGGATGAAGAACGACATAGTAGAGTATGTAGCTCGGTGTCTAAACTGCCAGCAGGTGAAGTATAAGAATCAGCGGCCAGGTGGGTTGCTTTAGAAGTTAGAGATTTCGAATTGGAAATGGAAGCGGATCACTATGGATTTCGTTGTCAGACTCCCACGGACTCAGTGAAAGTTTGATGCAGTTTGGGTGATTGTGGATAGACTGTCCAAGTCAGCTCATTTCCTTTTTGTGATGACTACCTATTCTTCCGATCATCTGGCTCGAATTTATATCCACGAGATCGTCAGGATTCATGGAGTACCGGTATCTATCATCTTTGACCGGGGTACATAGTTTACATCACGGTTCTGGAGGGTTGTACAGCATGAGTTGGGTACTCGAGTGGAGCTGAGCACAACATTTCACCCTTAGACGGACAGACAGTCTGAGTGCACTATTCAGATATTAGAGGATATGCTCTGTGCGTGTGTGATAGATTTTGGAGGTTCTTGGGATCAGTTCTTCCCACTTGCGGAGTTTGCCTACAACAACAGTTATCAGTCAAGCATCCAGATGGCACTGTATGAGGCTCTGTATGGTAGGAGGTGTCTGTCTCCAGTGGGTTGGTTCGAGCCGGGCGAGGCTAGATTATTGGGTACAGACTTGGTTCAGGATACCCTGGATAAGGTGAAGGTAATTCAGGATCGACTTCGCACAGCCCAGTCCAGACATAAGAGTTATGCAGACCAGAAGGTTCGCGATGTTGCATTCATGGTTGTAGAGCGGGTCTTGTTCTGGGTTTTGCCTATGAAGGGTGTTATGAGGTTTGGGAAGAAGGGCAAGTTGAACCCAAGGTTCATTGGTCCCTTTGAGGTGTTGCAGCGAGTTGTGAAGGTTGCTTAGGAGATTGCCTTACCTCCCAGTTTAGCAGGAGTTCATCCGGTATTCCACGTTTCTATGCTCCAGAAGTATCACGGTGATCCGGCTCATGTGTTGGATTTCATCTTAGTCCAGTTGGACAAGGATCTATCTTATGTTGAGGAACCAGTGGCTATTTTGGACAGGCAGGTCAGAAAGCTAAGGTCAAAGAACATTGCTTTCGTGAAGGTACAGTGGATGGGTCAGCCAGTCGAAGAGGGGACTTAGGAGACCGAGCAGGATATGCGTAGCTGTTATCCTCATCTTTTCACCACTTCAGGTATGTCTCTATACTCGTTCGAGGATGAATGATTATTTTAAGAGGGGGAGGATGTAACGACCCGGTCGGTCGTTTTGAGAGTTATAGCCCCGATCCCCTGTTCACTAATTTCCCCGTATCTTTTTCTGCTTATGTGACTTTCCGGGAGTTTGTTGTTGTGGTTTCGGAGTGAATTGGGGCACTTAGTCCCTAAACGGAAGCTTAAGTCTTAGAATTTTGACTGTAGTCAAAACTGTGTGAAGACGACTCCTTTATGGAGTTTCGTCGGTTCTGTTAGCTCCGTTGGGTGATTTTGGGCTTAGGAGCATGTCCGGATTCTGTTTTGGAGGTGTGTAGCTCATTTAAGCTTGAAATGGCGAAAGTCAAATTTTTAGAAATTTTGACCGGAAGTGGACTTTTTGATATCGGTGTTGGATTCCGATTCCGGAAGTTGGAGTAGGTCCGTAGGGTTAAATATGACTTGTGTGCAAATTTTGGGGTCAATCGGTTGTGGTTTGATAGATTTCGGCATTAGTTGTAGAAATTGGAAGTTTTAAGTTCATTAAGTTTGAATCGGAGGGTGATTCGTGTTTTTAGCATTGTTTGATGTGATTTGAGGGCTCGACTAAGTTCATATGGTGTTTTAGGACTTGTTGGTATCTTTGGTTGAGGTCCCGGGGGCCTCAGGTGTGTTTCGTATCTTTATCGGATGCGTTTTGGACTTAGAGAAATGGCTGAAGTTCTATGATCTGGTGCATCTGGTTTCCTTATACGCGATCACGAGAGAGGAGCCGCGATCGCATAGGCTTAGCTGGACAGAGGAAGTTTTGTTCTTCGCGTTCGCGGGCAAAAGGATGCGAACGCGTTGTGGTGTGAAGTGGTGCTTTGCGAATGCGAGGCCAAGGTCGCGTTCGCGCAGAGTTAAGGAGGCTAAAGTTGGGCCACGCGCTTTGCTCATCGCGAACACGTAAAGATGTTCACGATCGTGTATGTCTGAGAGCCAGTATATCATGTTCGCTTGGTGTTTTTCGCGTTCGCGTAGGGTTAAATCCTGGGGCAGGGAAGTTGTTCTTCGCAATCGCGAGGCTATTTCCGCGATCGCGATTAAGGAATCACTGGGCAGATTATTTCATTTCAAAACGAGAGTTTGGCCATTTTTATCAAAACTTGAGTTTGGGAGCTCGTATTTTGACGATATTTTGAGGGACTTTCAGAGACATCGATTGGGTAATGATTCTACACTCCATTTTTGCTATATCCCACTAATCTATCATTAATTAATTCTTTAATTCGGTTTTGGGGTTGAAAAATTGGGGAAAATGGGAAGAAGTTCTTCAACTAAAATTTTGAGTTTTGAAAGGCGATCTGAGGTAGGATTCGAGTAATTCTTATATGGTTGGACTCGTGAGTGAATAGGTATTCATATTTTGTGACTTTTACCCGATTCCGAGACGTGGGCCTGGGAAGGCTTTTTGGGATGATTTCCTAATTTCTTGCTTTAGCTTAGATTTCATTGATTAGATTAGTTTCTTATAGATATATTCATGGTATGTAATTGATTTTGGCTAGATTTGGGACATTCGGAGTCGGATATTCGTGGGAAAAGCATTGCTACCGATTGATTGAGCTTGGTTCGAGGTAAGTGGCTTGCCTAACCTTGTGTGGGGGAAATCCCCTTAGGATTTGGATCTGATATTGATATGTGAGCGCCATGTGCACGAGGTAAGAAGTGCGTGCACGGGCTATTTGATTCAAAAATCTGATTTTTACTGAGTAATTACCTATTTTCACCTTAATTGAGTGTACTAGCGTGTATAGATACCCTGTTAGCCTAGAATAACATGTCTACGTATCTTAATTGCTTAACTGAACTCTTCGCAGCATGCTTAGTGAATTCCTGCTTCTTTTCTCGACTTGTACTTAGTCTAAACTGTAGATTCTCTTATTGTACCTATCATCTGTAATTGTCTGCACTGTGTATTTACTTTGGACTATGGGACAGTATCCCGGGAGATCCCCATGTGCATTTACTTTTGAGACTACGAGGTGGTACCTCGGGAGTTCTCCCTACATATTTACTTTTGAGACTACGAGGCGGTACCTCGGGAGTTCTCCCTGCACATTACTTTTGAGACTACGAGGCGGTACCTCGGGAGTTCTCCCTGCATATTTACTTTAGAGACTACGAGGCGGTACCTCGGGAGTTCTCCCTGCATATTTACTTTTGGGACTACGAGACGATATCTTAGGTGATCCCCTGTTGTTTATTTCCGCGTATTGTACTGTTATTTCATTGTGTTTTCCTTTGTTGAACTCCAATATCTTATTATATTGTTATATTCCCCTACTTTATTTATTATATACCAGTGGTTCTAACCTGACCTCGTCACTACTCGACCGAGGTTAGGCTTGGCACTTACTGGGTACCAATTGTGGTGTACTCATGCTACTCTTCTGTACATGTTTTGTGTGCAGATTTAGGTGCTCGTCATCAGCCGCATTATCAGTGAGTTGAGATGGCTTTGGAGACTTTAAGGTATATCTACCACGCCTGCAGACCTCGGAGTCCCCTTCTACTCTTCCCCATGTCAAACATTTCATGTATTTCCTTTTATTAGACTCTGGAGTATAGAGATACTATTTTCTTTCTGTAGTTTGTGACTCATGATGTTTTGTTTTTTGGGAAAGCTGTGTACGTCTAGTATTTTTGTTATTGTACATGCCGAGCGGCATTGTTATTGGTTATTCAGTATCTATTACAGTTAGCTGTTAAGTTTTGCTTCCATTATTGATATTTCTGCAATTTGTTAGGCTTATTTAGTCGTAGAGACTTGGTGTCGTCACGACATGTTTCAGAGGGATGTTTGGGTCGTGACATTACAGATGATGATGGTGGTCCCCTAGTACCCTGTCTGTAATGTGGTCTGTATGCGAACTGTGAAGATAAGTGTGTCCCTGTCTGAGAACCCTGTTGATGTTGTCCCTGACTTCCTACTCTGCGATTTTCACTAAAACTGCCTCTGAAAGATCCCTATGTCTTGGCCTTCTTACGTTAATCACTGGCTGCACGCTCATCACATCCCTTGTTTTCAATCTTTCTAGCGAGATCGACTGCAACAGAGTAGGACAAAGTCTTCACCTATGAGGCTACTGCACTGTATAGATGACCAACCGACCCATCAACAAACCTCTGAACTCGAGCTTCTTGGGTAGACACTAAGTAAGGAGCATATCTAGCCAGATTACAAAACTTGGTGTTATATGTTGACGCATCTATATCTGGAGTCTGAACCAATCTCTCAAAGTCTCTTGCATATTTTTGTTTCAGGCTATCTGGAAGAAAATGATCCATGAACAACTTACTGAATTCGCCCCATGTCGGTGGTGCTGCTCCTGCTAGCCTTCCTAGAAATATAGTTTCAACTTTTATACCATGAATTGGTCATATCCTCTAGTTAGTATGATGTGAGCTCCACGGCTCACTCTCTAAAACATCCTAGAGCACGTAATTCCTTGAGTGTCCCATCCAAGAAACTTTGAGGATCTGCTGAATTATCAGAACTTGTGAATTTTTGTGATTTCAATTTCAGGAACTCTTGCAGGGATACCTCCTTATTCCCGAAAGTCTGAGTCTGTGCGGGTGCCTGTGTTAGTGAAGTGGCCTGAGGAGCTGAACTTCCATCCTGAGTAGGCACCAGTTCTCTAACACATTCAATAACCTTTCCACGGCGTCCAACGCCGCTACTAGGCAAGCCAACGGTGAACTAGTCATGTATTTGTTCTTTTAATAATTCCAAAGTAGTTGATTTTTATTTATTAAGAAAATGATTAGTGGAAAATTATAGTAAAGTAAAGCACAAACTAATGAAAGAGTAAATACAGTGAATTTAATATTCAAAAAAACCATAAAGTGTCTACTGGAATATTCCAAAACTCGGTGTCACAAGTGTATGAGCAACTAGTAGAATATACAAAACCATCTATACTACTGTCTGGAATAGATAGACAGAAAAATAAATACAAAAGAGAGAGACTGCGAGTGCTGCAGAACGGACACAGAGAGCAGCTCACCACTACGCCTCGGGGTAATGGGCGTATGCGCCTGAATGACTGCCAAATGCACCTGCCTCGGATCGATTAGTGCAGAAGTATAGCGTGAGTACATAAATAACATGTACCCAGTAAGTATCTAGTCTAACCTCGAAGAAGTTGTGACGAGGGCTCGACATCGACACTTACTATGGGCCAATAAATAGAGTATAGAAATTCTAAATAGGCACGAAATACATCAATAATAATAATGCAATAATGAACAACAAATAAGTGAATCTTTAACTAGATGTCAATTAAGAACTCCCAATTAGCACCTACTAACTTCAACAAATATGAGCCATCAAGTAAATTACAATTTCTCAAGTCATGAAAGTAATACCAAGTGTAATCGGACTCCGAGAATTATTACGCACGATTTATGCTGAGGTCGTACGGCCCGATCTAGAATAATGTGTACACTGTAGAGGGTCGACCGACATGAACCATAGATGCATCTATTATACTGCCGAGGCGTTAGGCCCGCTCCACAAGAAGAGAGAATACTCTACGAACTCTTATTTAACGGCTACTACGAGCCTAATACACAAGGAGGCACAATTTCTACCAACGGTCAAATAACCTACCAAAACTCAAAGTAAATGAAATTTGGTCTTTATGAATCCCTCATCAAGTTTCAATACGATTTAAGCACTTAAATTAACAAGTAGAGTGCAATTAATACAAGTATTACATGATAGAGTCCTAAAACTACCTGGACGTAAGCATGATTTCTAGCTACGCACGGACTCTCGTCACTTCGTGCATACGTAGCACCCACAATTAGTAGCAAATAGTAATTTAAAATATCTATAGGGTAAATTCCCTCTTATAAGGTTAGGCAAGAAACTTACCTTGTTCTCAAGTTCACTTTTCGGTCCACCAATCACTCTAAATCCTCAAGTCGGTGTCGAACAATCCTAAACTAGCAAAATATTGCATAAATTAATAAATATATACTAAAAAGTTCATAACTTAGCT